>NC_056726.1:1960410191-1960422691 GCF_019279795.1 Protopterus annectens
TAACTATATATATCAACCCAGGGTCGCACAACATTGGGGAAGGGGCAAATGCTTGTCGATCAAATGAACTTTCAGTCAAATGAACTTTCAGTCAAATGAACAGTCATTATATGACATGGACCCATATATATATATACATATATATATATATATATATATATATATATATATATATATATATATATATATATATATATATATATATATGTGTGTGTACATTTTATTTATTTTACATTTGTTGACCGTCTAGTCCAGCTGGATATATGTCCATTTTCAGTGGAGGTCTGGGAGAAAAGCTCCACAAATTACAACAACATAAAAGGTGAAGTATAATTTGGTACATAAGAAGTTTTAACAATTATAGTACAAGCCTAAGATTATATATTTTATATTTCAGTAGGAAAAAGGAAAATGTATCTAAGAATAGATGAATAAGACTAATACATTTGTATTAGAAATGGTGTAGTACAAATCTTTATAACATATTACAAAATGAGATCCACCTAGTAATTTATGATAAGAGATACTAAGGTCTCACAAAAACCTACGAAAGAAAAACACATTTATATATATATATATATATATATATATATATATATATATATATATATATATATATATATATATATATATATATATATATATATATATATATGTGTGTACATTTATATATATATATATATATATATATATATATATATATGTGTGTGTGCATGTGTGTGTGTGTGTGTGTGTGTGTGTGTGTGTGTGTGTGTGTGTGTGTGTGTGTGTGTGTGTAGATAAATACCCCAATATGGCAAAACACCAACAACGAAATAACTGACACAAAAAAAAACGAAAGTTCAAAAACATGAAACTTCACATGCCCAACAAACCACAATCCCGACAATCAACAAAATAAAATACCTTTCCCGAAAAACACACACACAACACAAGCACACCAAAAACCTTGCAAACCTACACTAAACCTTACATACACAACTATCTATGCACTAACCTTAACCCAAACCCTAACCCTAAGGTCCGTCACTATCGCACACTTACCTTACCCGCACCCTAACCCTAACTCACTTAATCCGCCCCTAACCTTTAAGTCTGTCACTATCGCACACTTACCTTACCTGCACCCTAACCCTAACTCACTTAATCTGCCCCTAACCCTCAAGTTTGTCACTATTGCACATTTACCTTACCTGCACCCTAACCCGAACTCACTTAACCCGCCTCTAAACCTAAAGTCTGTCACTATTGCACATTTACGTAACCCGCACCCTACCCTATCGTCCGTCACTATCACACACTTACCTTACCCACACCCTGACCCTAACGTCTGTACCTATCACACACTTACCTTAACATGTCGGTGTTCTCAGAGTTGGGATTTTCAACTTTTAGTCTTCTCCTTTGTCAATCTTCCAGTGTCGGTATTCTCGTTGTCGGTGTTGTGGACTTTTGGCGTTTTCAGGTAGACCCGCCTCTTATGTTAATCTGACCATATATCTCATTTCTCTCTACTTTCACTGGCTTATGTGAGTAATCACAAAACCATCACTTTTGAAATCCCACCCCTTCAATTATTTAAATTTATTGGCCATCCTACAGTATTTCATAGTACCAAAATACAAAAGTAACCACCCCTTTCAGTCCATCTTGCTGTTTTAAAAATAGTAACTCTCCACTAAACCTTAACTTTTTAAACAGGTAAAACTCAAGTTACCTACTTTCATATCTAACTTCTAGTGCACACTGCAGAGTGCATTCTTTTCAATCTTACCTTTAAGCATCCCTGTTACTAGCACTTTCTCTAATAACTAAAAAGATCATCTCTACTTGACTCCAAGTAGACTTTTCTCTATCTGTTAAACCTAGCACTTGCTCCTACAGTACTTATTACCTTGATACGGCACTCTTATAGATAGCACCCCAAAAGGCAAACCCCCATTTTTCGGTCACCACGCCCCGAATCTCTTTTAAAGTTTTTTGTCTAGTCCTTCTAGCATGTCGAGGGATCAGTTGCTAGTGTCCTCTCCTGCTCAGCTGGTGAACCTGGGAATATTGAGGCAATGTTACAATTGCCTCATGTACACAGACAACCCTCTCCTCCTCCCACAAAACACAAATACATGCGAGAGATGCAACTATACGGCCAAACTGGAGGCTGAGCTCTCTCAACATAGGACTGGCAAGACCAGTCAGGAGGAGAAGGTTACCACACACACTATAGACCCAGTCTCACATAGTACCATCACAACCTCAAATCATACACATAAACACACAAAGACATACTGGCGGCTCTGATCAAAAATCTACCAAAACAGCAGAGGCCACCAAAGCAGACACCCAAACAACCACCACCTCAGAACACAACACCTGCAACACATAGACCTCACAGTCAGAGTGTCAAACAGTCACAGCCCTTAAGGCCAAACACAATGCCAGACACACTAGTCATTGGTGACTCCATAGTCAGACACACTGACGTCCCGCCACCAGACTGAGTAAGGAGAAGGTCACAGTAAGCTGCCTGTCGGGCGCTAGAATCCGCCACATAACGCAAGCACTCAGGTCTCTCAACAGCAGGTACAAATATGACTCAGTCATTGTCCACGCTGGTGTAAACGACCTGAGACGCACCTCCTTGGACTACATGAAAAGAGACATTGAGGAGCTCTCTGATTATGTAGCCCAGGCAGGTATGACCCTGACCTTGAGCAGTATCCTACCTTCACCAAGAATGATGCCACAATACAGAGATAAGATGATCAGCTTTAACAATTGGCTTAAACTCTGGTGTCATTCAAAGGGGATCCAATGTCTGTCTGCCTGGGATGACATGCTGGACAAGCCACGCTGCTTCGCAAGGGACGGCTTGCACCTGTCACCCTGGGATTCCGGATATTGGCAAAGGCTCTTGCCACCCTATAGTGCCTTTTTAGGCAAGGCTCAAATTCTAAACCTACCACCCTAGAACACAAAAAGGAAAAAACTAAGGGTAATGCTGCTCAATGCCAGAAGTCTAAATCTCAAAATGCACGCACTCGAGGCCCTTCTCAGTATGGAGAACATCGATGTCTGTGCAGTGACAGAAACCTGGTTCAAGGCTCCTGAGAGCACCCCAGCACTATCAGGTTTTACCTCTTATCATGCTCGCCCCAAAATCCGGACAATACCAAGAAAGGAGGGGGTATCCATATTCATCAAAGACACCCACACCTCAAGACTGGTGGCAACGCACGATGCATCGGAGACCATCCAGGTGCAATTAACCATAGGCAAGACTGCTCTGCAAATTGTAGCATGTTACAGGCCACCCTCACAAACTCAGGAACCTCACATGGCCTTCCTGAAAACACAAGAGGGATTAAATGTATCACCAAACACCATTATACTAGGTGACTTCAATTACCCTAATATAGACTGGGAACACTACTCAAGCCCAAACACCCTAGCCCAAAAGTTCCTGGAATTCATAAACTCAAATGCCATGGAACAACTAGTCACCATCCCCACAAGAGGAGAAAACATACTTGATCTCATCATCACGAACATGGGAGCACAATGTTCAACACCGAAGTATACCCCTCACTGGTGAGATCAGATCACAAACTAATCTCGCTGGAGGTCCTCATCCCACCCCTACCTGAAATAAAAAGACCACAGTAAAGAACTTCTCAAAGCCGACTTCTCACTTCTAAAGACTAGTGTGGTCTCCTTTAAGGCCCCGAGCCGGAAAACAGTACTCAAGCCGCTGAATCACTTACAAATGCCTTCTACCAGCACCTGCAGGACTGCATGGATAAGGCAATCCCAAGCAAAACAAAGACTCTTTGTAGCAAAGGCAAGCGCCCACTCTGGTGGACCCCAGCCATAAACAAACTCTACAACAAAAGGAGGAAGCTACTACAAGATAGAGCAAAATCCTTAAAAGGTAAGACACCCTTGATCACTATAAGTAAAAACTAAGAGCTCTCATAAAATCATCCAAAGCAAATTTTGAGAGAAAAATAGCTAAAGACTCAAAAGACAATCATAAGGCCTTCTTTAGCTATGTTAGAAACCTGGGAGGAAACTCCCAGATATGCTCAGAACTAGTTCAAAATGATGTGAAGATTACTGATCCTACAGACATTGCCAACATACTGGCTGACAGGTTCAGTGCAAACTTCTCCCCTCCCCAAAAGGAGAGATATCTATACCAAGCAATTGCAGCGCCCCAAACATCTCCAGCGCCCAAGTGAGAACTGCTCTCTCCAAAGCAAAAAACACAGCATCCATGGGACCTGATGGTGTTCCCGGCTGTGTGCTCCACGAACTCAACGAGGAATTAAACCCACAGCTAGGACAGCTGTTTAATCATAGTCTTACCTCTGGATACGCACTCCAGGAGTGGCGCACTGCAACTGTGGTCCCACTTCACAAAGGCGGTGCCTCCACCGACCCTGGAAATTACCGCCCATTAGCTTGACAAGCCTTATCTGCAAAGCCATGGAGAGGATCATAATGGACCTCATAAATAAAGACATAGGGAATTTGCAGACTTTGGATCCATCCCAGTTTGGCTTTGTCAAAGGCAGATCATGCCTTCTAAACTTGGTTGACTTTTTCAAACAGTCACCAAAGCCATTGATGAGGGAAAGGCAGTCCATACAGCCTACCTCGATCTGGCGAAGGCCTTTGATACAATACCCCACTCGGGTATCATTGAAAAACTCATCAGCTTAAATGTTAACCCATACATCACAAGATGGGTTGCAAACTGGCTGAGTGACAGAACCCACAGGGTCAGAGTTGCTGGCGCCATGTCAGACTCAAAGCCTGTCACAAGTGGTGTACCACAGGGCTCAGTCCTGGGCCCACTCTTGTTTGGCATCTACTTTTCCAAGTACAAGCAAACACAGGAGGGTTATGGCTGACAAAGTTTGCAGATGATTGCAAACTGGGCCATAGTAGAAAACACATCTGACACAGATATCCTTCAGAAGGGTCTCACAGAAACGGATAACTGGTGCCAGAGCCATGGCCTAAAGTTAAATGCCAAAAATGCATAGTCATACCCTTCGGGAAAAACAAGGTTACCCTAGCTACCAAATAGGTGGCAATCCACTGAGTACAGAAGAAGTTATCAGGGACCTGGGGACCCAGGTTGATAGTAGTCTGTCATTCGACACCCATGTAGCTAAAGTAGTTAGGAAGACCTTCTACATTGCCCACCTTATCATGAAGGGATTCTCATCTAGATCAAGGGAGGTCATAGTCTCCTATACTCATCACTCATCAGACCAATGATTGAGTACAATGCCCCATTCGGAATGTATCTGACCCGACACTTGCAGCAGCTGGAGAGGCCACAAAAGTTCCTCACCAAAAGGATAAAGGGTCTCAAACATCTGTCCTATGCTGCCCGACTGAAAGAACTCCAGCTCTATTCAGTCGCCACCGCTTGCTCAGAGGTGACCTTTGCCTAACATACAAGGCCATGTCAAACCCAGATTTGATGAATATGCTTCACCTCAAAAATCTAGATCCATCAGAGCCACAAGGGCGGAGACTTAAACCTCGACACGGCTATTAATAGGACGTGCTGGAGGGATAGATTCATCACCCAAAGACTCCTATTCTGTGGAATAAAATCCCAGTATATGTGAGGCAGAGCACTCGCTGGCCTTGTTCAAGAGAAATCTTGACCAATGGATGGGAGATCGCAGATATACCCCAGGGATTACCTCAGTGTCACTGCTCAACAGAGGCACAGCAAAATAATGGGTATAGTTCCCCATACTAAAGGGGTGGCGTAAGCCACAAAACTATGGGCTAGGCTTGTAAATGCCCTCGGGCAGATAGCCTAGTATGAACCTATGAACCTATGAACCTATATATATATATGTTTATATATATATATATATATATATATATATATATATATATATATATATATATATATATATATATATGTATGTATATATATATGTTTTATATATATGTGTATATATATATATGTATATATATATATATATATATATATATATACGTATAGATATATGTATATATATATTAAATACATATATATATATATATATATATGTATATGTGTGTGTGTGTGTATATATATATTATATATATATATATATATATATATATATATATATATATATATATGTGTGTGTGTGTATATATATATATATATATATATATATATATTATATATATATATATATATATATATATATATATATATATATATATATATATATATATATATATATGTATAGGTTCTCACACAAACATACACACACACACACACACACACACACACACACAAGCACCAATAATCTAAAGAATGCTGTCTACTACTGAACCTCTATGCAAACTAATGAAAATGTTAATTTTCCAGAATTATTTTTTTGTATTACACAATTCAAAGCTAAAACATCTCCCTATAAATCTTACCTTATTTTCCTTTCGCTGCCATCTTTGGAACTGTCAGATGAAATAAGCTGGAAGAAAAATGCAGGCGATCATTATGTTTTTGAGCAGACACATTTCACACTAATTTTGTCTTTTCTGGCATTAAATGTTACTAGTCTAATAGACTGCAGGGAGAGGAAGTTTTGCCAAACCGTGCAAAATGAAGTAATTTAAAACAATTCAAGAAGGTTAACAAAATGTTTACATTTGGAATCATGTTTGAATTAGATTCATTATCTCTGCTCAAGGACTATAAGCATGATCCTTGAAACTGCAAGAATTTAAGTACAGTTATCTGGGAAATAAATCTACAAAGTCCAAAACTGCTGTAGCTTGGATTATTCACCCCTTCTCTGATGTACAGTGATTTTTGATTTAGCACAACTGCAAAAAACACTTTTAAGATGCAACAGCGAGTTTTATATTTTGCTCTTCTGTGAGGAATTCACTTCATTTTTGTAGTTTTCTCCATGACAATAGCTATTCATTTTTGTAGTTTTCTCCATGACAATAACTAGCAGGTAAAGTATCTAGGCATCTGCTCACAGACCCTGAAATCTGCATTTGCTGCCTTGGAAATTATGTCTAACATAGCTTATATATGAATTTAATGCATACAGAGGTGTTTCTCAATGGTGGACGTAACACTCATGAATATTTATGAGTATGTAAAGCTGATTGGATTTTTTTAAATGTGGAGAACAAACATCATTGGTACCTTTCCTTAATTGGAAGAGGAACAGGGTATGTAAATGTTTTCTTTGCACAACTTCCACACATCTGATGAAGTCTCACTTAGTTGGGACGAAAACGCATATTGTTGTTGGTGTTATTTGAAGAGCGTTTGTGTTTCTGTTCTAATAAAAGTGGAATCTACCATTGGCTACTTCGGACTTTCTTGAGCACGTAGCCTTTTACAGCCAACTTCGTGGTTTTTGGTTTGCTTGGTCTGTTCGGCTGTTTAGGCTTTTACACCTTTTGGATTAATAGCTTATATATGAATTTTTTGTAATTTTAACACAGAAAATGTTAGATTAGCAGTATATACTAATTTAATGTTCCATGCAAGTGACATTTGAAAATAAATTATTGGATTTCTTACTTGGAAACAGATGTTTATTTACTGTGCTTGCCCATCATAATGCAACGTTAAATAAAAATACATTGCATCTTTTCTGTAACATGCTAATTTATAGCGAATGCATTTTTGTGATGAGCAGAAACTTTGGCAAACATTTATTAAAACAATTGTCATGTCAATGTTTAGCAGCTGAAGTTTTTGCTATTTTCTAATTTTAAATGGAAAAGCTACTGAAAATCGGGATTCCATTTTAGTAGTTCAATGCTTTTATTATCTTTATATTTAAAACGGAAAGCTGAAAAGCTGCTGAAGTCTAACATTTCCTTTTCATTTGAGTGTATGTAATCATACATTCAGACCACAAACGGAGTGTGAAAGAACCAAAGTAGGAGGTGTAGCCATCTTCTAAGTACACCTCGAGACTGGTCAAACAGTATGACTTTCTTGAGCTACTCCATATGCAATTAACTATAGGGAAAGCCCCCTATCACATCATAGCTCCCCCATCATGTAACAGGAAAAGTATACCACATAGCTGGACTTGCTAGAATCGCTTGTCATACAGTCCAACACCTTACTTATGGGTGGTTTTAATTATCCTACCATCGACTGGGAAACATACATGACCACAAACATGCTGGCTTAGTGGTTCATTGACTTTGTCAATGTAAATGCTCTGGAATGGATAGTCAGCACACCTATAAGAGACTCAAATGTCCTGAACATAGTACTCACTAATATGGGAGAGCATTAAACACTCCCTCCTCTGTGTGATGTCCTCCCTGGTAAGATCAGACTATAAATCAGTCTTGTTTGATGTAATTATAAGACCAGATAACCCATCAAGCTCAAAATGCTTAAGAATTTTTCAAAGACAAATTACCTCCTACTAACTGATGGAATAAGAAGTTTCAAAGCCCCCTTGAACACAGATAACATGGACTCCTATGTAGAGGTGTACACCAATACCCTGTATAACCATTTAAGCAGTTGTATAGAATCAGCTGTACATGAACAGATTAAAACCAGATCTTGCTGAAAAAAACAGCCACCCTGGTAGACTCCTAGTATAAACAGGCTACACAATATGAGAAAGAAACCAATGTCCAAGAAAAGGAGAGAACTAACTCAGCAGAGGAAGAAATCCCTCTCTAGCTTAAACAAACAATTAGAGATCTTGTCAAGTCCTCCACAGCTAATTATAAAGCAAAAATAACCTCCCTATCTACGGATAATCACAAGGCATTCTTTAACTATGTCCAAAATCCAAAGGGAATTCCTAGCTATGCGCTGAACTGGTTGTTGATGGCACCACCTGTACTCAACCAGAAGTAATAGCCAACCTGCTAACTGACAAATTTGGAGCAAACTTCACCCACCTGTCCCCTCCAGTCATTTTCTAAACTATACCTGACACCATTCCTCAGCCTATTATCCAAAGAGAGCAGGTTATACTGGTGCTCTACAAGGCCACAAATATAGCATCAATGGGACCAGACAATATCCCAAGTTTCCTTGTAAACAACTGAAAACATGACCTAACAGACCCACTTGGATTGCTGTTTAACCTCAGCCTGTGAACTGGCTATGTTTTGATGAATTGGAGGACAGCAACAGTAATCCCTGTGCACAACGGGGGACCATCAAATAACCCTGGAAATTATAGGCCCATAAGCTTGATTAGCCTTATCTGCAAGGCCATAGAAAGAATCATTATGGATCTTATTAACAAGGATATAGGTAATCTCCAAACTCTGGACCCAACCCAGTTTGTAATTGCTAAAGATAGAGCGTGCCTGTTAAACATGGTTGACTTTTTCGAAAAAGTCACCAAGGCCCGGTACGAAGGAAAGACAGTGCATACTGCCTATCTTGACCTATCGATCAATCCTAGATTCAAGTATTATAGAGAAACACTCCCAGTTGGGCATTAGCCCCTACATTACCAGATGGGTAGTCAGCTGGCTCTCTGACAGGACACATACTGTAAAAGTGGATGAACTCACCTCTAGCAAAAGACCAGTCACCAGTTACATACCACAGGGTTCTGTGCTGGGCCACTTACCTTTCTGAATTTATTTCTAAGAAGTCCAGACAAACTTGGATGGCCTGTGGCTGACGTTTGCTGATGACTGCAAATTGGGAGCAATCATTGAGTCCCCCAATGATGTTAGTATACTGCAGACAGGGTTAACGCTGACAAATGACTGGTGCCAAAGCGACAGATTGAAGCTAAATGCAAAAAATGCATTATTATTCTCTTTGGGAAAGCTGACTTCCCTGCCAATAACATTTTAGACAGCACCATCCTAGACCCAGTGGTATATAATCTGAGTACTCAGGTTGATAACAAACTGAACTTTGACAATCATGTATCTACAGTAGCAAAGAAATCCTTCTATGTGGCACATCTTATCAGTAAAGGCATCACATCTAGATCTAAGGATGTTTTAATTATATTATACTCAGCCCTCATCAGATCAATAATTGAGTACAATGCTCCCTTTTGCATGTCCCTCACCAGACACCTGCAACAACTGGAGAGACCACAGAGGTTTCTTAACAAGAAATTGCAGGTTACACAAAACAAGTCTTACACAGAAAGACTGAAAGCCCTGTTACTGTATTCTGTCTTCTACAGGTTGCTAAGGGATGATCTGTGCCTGGCTTACAGGGCAGTCTCTGACCCATCCCTGATGGAAATGCTGCACATTGGTAAATCAAACTGTATGAGGGCCACTTGCTCCAGGATCTTAACCTATCGTCTGATATGAACAGAGCATGCTGGAGAGATAGATATATCTGCCAGAGACTGCCACTTCTCTGGAACATGCTTCCAGTTCACTTGAAACAGAGCACCTCCTGACCCTCTTCAAATGCAACCTAGAGCAATGGATAGGTGACAGCAAATTCACTCCTGGGGTGGTGCCCATGTCCCTCCTGGACAGAGGAATTCATTATTAACTACCATAGACCCTTACCTCTGCGAACTTCACTCACCTTACCACCAATAATTGGGGCAACTTGGGATAAATATGGCTAGGCTTGTAAGGGTTCTATGGCCATTAGCCTAGTAACCTTCTATGAACCTGTGAACCTATGAACCAGCTATATTGTGTTGTGTGAGAAAGTTGTACTTTTTAAAATATACAGCAAATCACTCTGCTGATCCACAGTAAACAATATCATGGTACACATCTCTCCAACACATCTGTAACAAATGCAAGTCAAAAAGCCATCAGCACAAGATCTGAAATCATATTACTTGGGTTTATTACACAGCACATAAAATGCAATAACACTAATGCTTTCCCCTTTACACATTAGTTAAGTATTATAGTATTTTTTCAACATTGGTTTTGTCTCTACAATGATGGTACAAACAGGTTTTGTCTCTAATAAAGTTTTCCACCACAGCACAGAAGATTTGCAGTTAGCATCATCCTAATTAGCTGAAAGGCTTATTGTCAGGGACAATTTAGTTTCTTCAGGATTTAATCAGAACCAATCTTCAGCATTGGTGCTACAATTATAGACAGATGAGTAATTCCTTTTGTATCACAGAAGAACCCAGTCCACCAAGAAGTAAACTTTATATCCCTCTAACATTGCCCTATCCAAAACATATACCACAAACACACACACACACACACACACACACACACACACACACACACACACACACACACACACACACACAGACAAAAACACAGTTTGTTTTCTACAGTCCACTGATGAAAATTACAGCTAGATAGCTTCACTCTATAAATTGCAAATCTAAACATTCTGCTTGGACCAAATTCATTTATTAGGTGATATGTATAGTAAAGTAGTAATTGATTTCTTATATAATTTTAATTAATTAATTAATTAATTTCATTTAATTTGCCATCAAAGCTTATCAACTGGTTCAGTTTTAACCTTGATCTGGAACATTTGCACACTGATGATATTGTCATGTACAACAAATAGCAGTTCAATACATAGATCAAGCAACTGAGAACTAAAGAGTCTTATTTGTACGAAATGCAAATTATCATAGTTTTAATGATAGATCATGGTCAAATAACATTGACTGCTGGTCACTTTCTGATTAGAATCATATGCAGCTATGTAGTTATAGATATTCAACATTTAGATCACTGTTGCAGTAATCTAAATTTTGTAGGTCCTGCCTCAGTGACCAGTCAGCTTTCAAAGCTTGAGGGTGTTTTAAACATGCTCTACCAGGATCTCAAGGGGTGCTCCAATATATAGACTTTTAGAGTGTCAGTTTAGTCAGAGCTTTTTTGCTCCATCTTCAGTGAGTCCCATGGAACTGCTAGTGATTCTGTCAGGCTGGGCAGATAAGTCAGCATTGGGAAAACCTTCCATTAGAATTATTTTTTATAAACTTCTGTTTTTCCTGACTAAAATGTATTTACCAGGAAACTGAATGTTTTTTATGGACTGTCATTGCATTTCTATGGGAGCTTGTGTGTAAATGCTTATGTAATTTTTTTGTGTAAAAAAATTCTGTTTTGAACAGATTTTTTTCTAAAGGTTATTTAGGTTTGTGTTTTGGGAGTAGGATATTGTACTTGTGGGAGACTGTCAGGGGTTACTAATTTCAGTACCACTTGTCCTCTACTTTACTTTTACCAACACATCCATGCTCTGCTATTCAACTTCAAGGTGTCATTCTCAGCTTACCTATAGCGCAGCTACCTGACACCATAGCTTTACCTTTCCCTGTCAGAAAGTACAAGAATCAGGCTGGGCCTTGTTGTGCCTCAGCCACTGGGTGGGGTGACTCTGCAGTGGCTGCTCTGGGTTCCCCAGGCCACTCATCTCTTTCTCCCTTGTCCATCTGTTGTTGGCCCTACAGCCACCAAGGACTGAGAAATAGCCACATCATCTACAGCTGTAAGAATGCCCTTAGAGGGCAAGGAAGAATTGCTCTTATCAGTCTGAG
>NC_056726.1:1960427691-1960525191 GCF_019279795.1 Protopterus annectens
GGTTCAACTTTTATGTCTAAAGTGGTCTCAGAGTTTACCTTAAGCAAGACTGTTAATCTCCTTGTATTTTCCCTAAACTAAAGAGCAAGAAAGATAAAAAAAATTATTACCTTCAATATCAACAAAATCAAAATCTTAACCCCAAAAAATTCTGGTCAGAAATCAATAAACTGCTCCATCCAGGGAATACCAAAACACCTACTCCAACTAACCTAGCTCAGACCCCTCCCAACATAATTGCCAATACATTCAACAACTTCTTCTCTGAAACAGTCACCTCTCTAGCAAACACCATGGCTCCCCCCACTTCCCTTCAAAAGAACTCTCCTCAAATAAACACCCCCACTCTAAAATTTAGTACAGTCTCCACAACCTATATACGTAAATTACTCTCAAAACTTAAACCATGCACTCCATCAGCCGACCAACTACCAGCCGAATATCTGCAACTAGCAGCAGCAGAACTAGCATACCCAGTCTCCATCTTAATTAACAGAACAATAACCAAATCTACTATTCCTTCCCTTTGGAAGGTCTCCCACATCATTCCTCTGCATAAAGGAGGAAACACTAATGAACTTACTCATTTCCGTCCCATAGCCCTTCTATCACCACTATCTAAAATTATGGAACGTTGTATACACCAACTTTTAAATCATCTCTTACATAATAGCCTACTTGCAGACTCCCAACATGGCTTTAGACCTTTCCATAGCACTTCCACTGCTCTTCTCTCCTTCACAGACAATATCAACAAAAATCGCAATAACAACCTTTTCTCCTCTGCTTTATTCCTTGACCTCTCTAAAGCCTTTGATATGGTGAACCATCTACTTCTGCTAGACACTTTGAAATCTCTCTCACTTGACTCTATGGCATTGCACTGGTTTGACTCTTACTTGAAAGATAGAAAACAAGTAGTGCTTTGGGCCAGCCATCTATCCTCTCAGTTCCCAGTCACTATCGGTGTCCCTCAAGGATCCATCCTAGGTCCCCTTCTTTTCTCCATATTTATAAATAATCTATCTATTTCACTCCCAACATCCACATGTATTCAGTATGCAGATGATTCAACTCTCATCTGTTCTGCTGTATCTCCAGCTGAACTCCATTCTTCCACCCAAAAAGTCTTTACAGCAGCAGAAAAATGGTTCCAACATATCTGTCTCCTCCTCAATCCCAAAAAAAAAAACAAATGATTACTTTTCTCACCTACCCTTAAGTCTGCCCCCTTCTCCTTCTCTATTGTGTCTGACAATGGCACTATCATTACACCTGATTATTCCACTAAACTACTAGGCTTTACAATAGATAATCAACTAAACTTTGATTGCCACATTGACCTAACCATCAAAGCTGTTAATAAAAAGATAGGTGCCCTCTATAGACTCAAGCCCTTTCTTACACCAACTAGCAGGGTATCTGTAGCCCAAACTCATCTCATCTCTACATTATTGTATGCCTCCCCATCCTTTATCAACCTTTCAAAATCTAACCTTCAGAAACTTGCCACAGCCTACCATAGCATTGCCAGATTTGCCACAGGTTCCCCATTTCGTACCCATCATTGTGTTAATCTCAAAAAACTCGACTGGCTTGAACTTCAAAATCTTATTCTCCTCCATCAATTAGTTATCACCTATAAAATTCTCCATTACCCTAATAATGCACCAATACTTAATAACCTTGTCACCCCTTACAGGAATCTTACTTCCCTCCACTCAGCAAACAAACTGCTAGTCACCACTCTCAAATCACACAAAAGAGCTGGTGACTCCTTGTTTACAAATGTTGTTGGCTCATACTGGAATAAACTTCCCATAGAACTGACCTCCCTAGGCTCATGAAAACTTTTCAAGAAACAACTAAGGAACCATTTCACATCTAACTGGCTATGCCCTTGCTCTAATCCTGACTGACCTCAGCACTCAACTCTCTTTGCAGCTCTCTCCATTACTTTTCTACTTGTCTCTACTACTAGTATTCACTCCTCCTCTGTAGCTCACCTAGTATCCACGTAGATATTACTTTTCCTATAACGTCTCTTCTCTACTTGATACACTACTGCAACCTGTCATTGCTCCTCTCACTTAAACCTACACGTTGCTCCCTGCTGTGCAAACCTATTTCTTAAAACTTGTGCCCTGGCACAAATGTTTTATCATAACTGTTAATACTATTTATATTGTATAGACCTTTGTGTGTGTTACCACCTTCTCTCTTTTCAATATTACTACTCCTGCTTTTGCTAATATTATGGGAATAGGAATCCACACAGTATTTTAAGAATTTTACATTTCTGTAAAAATGCTTCTGTATTGTGACTATCCTATATTCAAATCGCTCTTTAGATCCTTATAATTTGTATCTTACAGTGATGTATTTTATGTAATGTACCAGTATATAGTGGAGCTTTTCTCCTCGGGCCTCTGCTGAAAATGGACATGTATCCAGCCAGACCAGCCCGGTCAACAAATGTAAAATAAATAAAATAAATAAATAAATCATTCATACTCTAGATGTCTACAGACAGCTCAGCTACCACCTAGGTAAAACTCTGGCCATCAAGGAAAGTGGATCAGCTGTTTATCTCCTATGATGGTAAGATTAAAGGACAGCCGTGTCAATGCTTACCTAACTGTGTCAAGATGGTTGCCTCATGTTGTTACCTTTTATTATACTCACCATAATAAGTCACTACCAGGCAAGGTTAATGCATATTCTACCAAGGCTTTATCTTTCTCTGTGGCTTTTGGGAAAGGGGTGGAATCCTGACATATTCTAAAGGCAGCAACTTGCTCCTCTGTACATACTTTTGCAAAGCACTAAAATCTAAATTCTTTTTGCTGCTCCAGAACAGACTTTGCTGGGTAAATTTTTCCCCCTCCCTTCTTAGCTTCTATGCTATGGCCATTGATATAATTGATAAGACTTTATATTGCTGGAATCCACTGGAAGTAACTGAAATGAGACTGGAATGAATGTATTTATCTCTTAATTGCCCAGTACTGTGCTGAAGAGGTGCCAGTCTCTCCTTTATGAGATAAATCTTCTTGTACTTTTCAGAATGACTATACATGCTGTAGCTCAGTTAAGAATACCTTATTATTTAACCAAATACTATTTCCTATAACAGTGCTGACAAACTGGAACAGTCTGTATAACAGTGCTGATAGAAATTCTTTATTCATGTTGTTCTCTGTATTCATGGTCTTCATATTTATTCCTGAATATTATAAAAAGAAGTTGTGTACCTACCATAACGTTCCATGTTAGTTGTCTTCTTCTCGCCTTCTTTCTTGCTGGTTGGGTTCAGAGCCGATCCTTGGCTCCGACTCGGCCATCTTCAAAAGCTCGAGAGCTGTTTACTGGCTCGAGGTCACTCCATATCCCATGATGCCTGGCACTAGATACCCAGATCTCATTTGGTAAGTCTAACTGCAGACATAATAAGGAAAGAATCCTATCCTGGAATGTATCAACCCTACCAGAGAGGCTACTAGGCAGAAAAGATTAGCCAGAGAAGACTCAGCCAGTGAAAAACCATAAGGAACTCTTCGCTGTCTACTAGGATAGGGGGATGGAGGATGGGACGCAAGAAAGAAGGCGAGAAGAAGACAACTAACATGGAACATTATGGTAGGTACATAACTTCTTTATGTTAAGTTGTCTATCTCGCCTTCATTCTTGCTGGTTGGGACAGCGTCCCTAGCACCTAAAATCCTGGGTGGCTCATTGGAACAAACTCTTCAGAACAGTGGAACCAAAATCAGCTCTGCTCCTGGAAACCACATCCAACTTATAATGCAACATGAAAGTATGTGGGTTGGCCCATGTAGCCGCAGCACAAATAGATTCCATGTGCAACCTAGCCTGAAAGGCCACAGAAGTGGCTAAAGCTCTGGTGGAGTGACCTTTTGGTTTAACAGGCAATTCTTTATTCCTCAGTTGATAGATAAATGTGATGATAGTAGTCAACCACCTGGACAAGGTTACTTTTGAGACTGGAAGACCTTGTTTACCCTCAGCATAAGAAAGGAAAAGTTGGTCCAGTGTCCTGATGTCCTTAGTTCTATGCAAATAAAAGCATAGTTGCCTGTGAACATCTAACTGATGCGATTTATATTCCACCCTGTTGGAGTGGTTGGGAAAAAACACAGGAAGGTCTATGGACTGATTCAAGTTATTCTCTGAAGAGACCTTAGGAAGGAAGGAAGGATTAGTCCTGAGAGCAACCCTGTCATTGTGGAAAACTAGGTACGGAGGACGGATACAAAGAGCCTGAAGTTCCGAAACTCTTCTGGCTGAAGTAATAGCTACCAGAGGGTTTTCCAAGATAAAACCTTCAAGGAACAAGATGCTGCAGGTTCGAAGGGGGACAAAATTAGAGAAGCTAAAATCAAATTTAGATCCCACGCAGGTGGAGGATCTCTCACTGGAGGCCTGAGCAGAGTGGTCCCTTTGAGAAAGGCTTTACATAGCTTATGAGACATGATATTATTTTCCGACAGACCAATGTGAAAATTTGAAATTGCAGCTAACTGAACTCTAATTGTAGCAGAAGCGGACCCAGCATGAAAGAGTTATGCAAGACATTCCAAAATGTGGTGTACAGGGGCTGAAAAGGGGTCTATACTCTTAGCCTCTGCCCAGGAAGAAAAACGTTTCCCCTTACTAGCATTTTTCTAGTCATAGACTTGTGCGATGATAAAATAATTTCGCGCACAGAGGGGGAGATAGGAAGCCTGGCTAAAGTTGGAAGTGGAGCAACCAAGCAGTGAGCTGGAGAGATTGCAGGGATTGGTGCAGCCCACCTAATTGATGGATCAGAAGGTCTGGAACTAGGTCCAGAGTCCAAGGCTGCTCGAGAAGATGATGATGCAGGAATGGGAACCATATTGGTTGAGGCCAGTAAGGAGCAATGAGGATCATTTTGCAGCCCAATACAGTAGCTTTCTGTATTAGCTTTGGGATTAGGGGAAATGGTGGGAATGCATAAAGAAGTCCCTGAGGCCAATCGTGGACTAGAGTGTCTCTGGGGGAATGCCCAGGAAGTGGAAGGAGAGAGAAGAAATTGCTGCACTTGCTGTTGAAGGGGGTGGCAAAAAGGTCGCAGCAAGGTTGGCCCCATTTGCGGAATATTTGGTCCGCAACTACTTGATTCAGAGACCACTCGTGAGGCATGAGAATTGCCCTGCTCAGCCTGTCGGCTATGATGTTGGACTTCGCAGGGATGTGCGTTGCGATCAGAAACCATTGGGAAGAGATCGCCCAGTGACAGAGTCTGAGTGCTTCTTGACATAGGGGATAGGACTTAGTTCCACCCTGCTTGTTGATGTACCACACTACTGACATATTGTCCGTTTGAATTGCAATGGTCCTGGTAGGAAGAGAGTCCTGAAGAGCTTGCAATGCTAAAAGCACAGCCCTCATCTCCAAGACATTTATATGCAGATGGTACTCGTGAGGTTGCCAGGTGCCTTGGACTGTTCTGCCCTGATAATGCCCCCCCCCATCCTATCAGGGAGGCATCTGTGGTCACCGTAGCAACTGGAGGGGGAAGTACAAATGGTCTGCCCTGGGGCACTGATGTGGAGACCATCCACCATGCAAGGTGCTTTTTGCATGCTTCTGTGATCATAATCATGTGAGACATGGGAAGCTGCTGGAAGGACCATTGGGTGAAAAGTAGGCACTGGAGAATCCTCATGTGAAAATGAGCTAGAGGAACAAGTATGATCGCTGCTGCCATGAGACCCAGAGTTTGGAGGATGAACCTGGCTTGAATTCTTTTGCAGGCTAATAAAACTTGTACATGTTGGCGAATCACTAATACCCTGTCTGGTGGAAGGCTCACTGACATGTCTTTTGTATTTAAATTTGCGCCTATAAAGGTGATAGACTGACAGGGTGACAATGCAGACTTTTTGAAATTTATTGAGATACCTAGTCTGGAGCAAGTCTTGATAGTGTAGTCTCTGGCTTGCAGAAAGTGATGCCTGGTGGTAGCACTGAGGAACCAGTTGTCTAGATATAGAAACACCTGGAATCCTTGCCGTCTCAGGTGAGCGGTAACTACTGCCATACATTTAGTGAACACCCTGGGGACTGTGTTGAGACCAAAGGGCAGAGCTCTGAACTGATAATGGCTGGCTCCCAGCCAGAAGCGAAGGAATCTTCTGGAGCGTCTGTCCATTTTGATGTGGTAGTATGCATCCTGAAGATCTACAGAGCACATCCAATTGTCCTGACCCAGAAAGGGTAAAATGGACTGTAGCGTGACCATCCGAAACTTTGTACAGACCTGTTCAGTCTGCTGAGATCCAGAATAGGTCTCCAGTCCCCTGTCTTTTTTGGTAACAAAAAGATCCTTGAGTAAATTCCGGATCCTTGCTGGTCTGCTGGGACTTGCTGGATGGCCCTTTTTCTTAGCAGTTTTGAAACGTCTTGAACTGCTTGATCCCTTAGATTGGGTGGAACATCTGGAAGGGACTTGTTTAACACTAAGGGAGTGTGAACAAAGGGAATTCTGTAGCCTCTGCATATAACAGACTGTACCCATTTGTCTTGTGTTATGTCTTGCCAGGCTCTTGGGTACACCGATAATCTTCCCCCGACTGCCTCCAGAGGTGGGCAGCTGGGCAACCCTTCAGGGATGCTGGAAGGGCTTCTCAGAGAAGGATTCTCTGCTGCCCTGGTTTTGCGGACCCCCTCTGCCACGAGGGTGGCGTCTATTATTGTTCCCTCCTCTGCCCCTGGATGGGAGCTCACCATGTGTGTCCAGCAAGGCTCCCTGGGATTTCTGGAACCACATCTTTCCACTCTTCTGACCCTTGGGATATGTTCTGGAAGGAGTGGAAAAATGGACTACCACGACAGAGAGAGTCTTGCCTTCCTGCTCACACCTGGTAAGGGTGTCCTTCACCTGTGATCCAAAAAGAGAGGAACCATCAAAGGGGGTGTTGGTGAAAGATGCTCTGAAAGGTTCCGCAAAGTTACATAGCCACATCCAAGCATGCCTCCTTAGGGCAACACCTGTGCCTGCGGCTCTACTCGCACCATTGGCTGCATAAGAAATGAGCCTCGTGGAGGAGTTCACTACTGAATTAAGAGTCGCCAGCTGGGAGGCTGCCTTAGCCTGGGCCCCCTCAGCTGATGGATCTTGGAGGGTATCTCCAAGCTCTTTAAGGAGATCCCTTTGAAGACGGGTAAAGTGGCACAAATAATTCAGAGACCTCATTGAAAAGGTCGCTGAAAAGAACATCTGCTTCCCATATCTGTCCATTGTCCTGGACTCCTTGTTAGGGGGATGGAAAGATGAAGAAGTTTTGGCCAACTGCTTCTTTGTGGCTGCCACTACCACCATGGCATCAACGGGAACACCTTTGGTCAAAAACTGTTTATCCTGTGGTGCAGTTATGAATTTAGTCGGTCTTCTGGGAGTCAGTTCCACTGTGTCTGGAGCTGACCACGCCTTCCAAGCCACCACGGACATCAGTGGGTCGAAATGCGAAGACACCCAGGAGGTGGAAGGTTGGGATCCAAACGCATCCAGGAATACTGATTCATCCTCGGAGGGGCTTAGGGTAGTCCAGTTCCCCCTCTGCCTAAGCATCTCAAGGATGTCTGAGAAGGAGACATCTTCAGAGGGGGATCTCGGGGACCCTTCCAAATCCTCTAAGTCGGTATCTGATGTGACAGACTCAGGGGAGTCAACATGCTTCCTCTTGCATTTCCTCTTACAAGGTGGCTCCTCTGAATGATCAGGGGTGGCCTCGGAAGAGGAAGATACACCCAAGGGGGTGCCCTGGACCGTTGGTTCCCCACGCTTGGGGTCTGGAGGAGGGGCAGAGGCAGACGCAGGCACCATAGGGGGAGGAGCTGATGGGGATGATCGTGGGGCTAACTCAGGGGCCAACACACTCCTCATGACCTCGAAGGTGTCCTGCTCGGATGCCGAGAAGGCTCCGGTTCCAAAGAGATCAGAATCCCTATCCGCACCGAGGGGGATGGCTCCAAAGCCAATGTAGGAGCCGAGGTCACCTGTGCTGAAGCTCCGAGGAGGAGAACGGGGTCGGACAAGGGCCCGATGCCACTCGCCCCCTCAGAGCTGACGAGGGAGTATCGGCGCCCAGACCCCTCCAAGGATGGTACCAAGGAAGTGATTGGAGCCGACGACAGAACTGAAGGAGAAGGTAGCAGTGCCAATGGTTCCATGACTTGAACCCCAACGAACTCCGGCTCCGTGCTCAAGGGAGGACATGGACAGACAACAGCCTACTGACCACTGTCTCCACGTCGTGATCTGAAAGCCTTGAGGACCGAGAAGAGTGGGAGGACCGATGACTGTGCTCCGATTGGAGCAGAGGAGACCTCAGAGCTGAGCGTATTGACTCCAGGGAGGGAGACCTAGATGTCTTTTGACTCCCCGATGGCTCCGAAGTGTGAGTCGGGACTGACTGGGAGGCAGGCACATCAGTTCTGGCCGGAACCGAGGCAGAAGGAACAGCTTCACCCAACGACGGCTCCGAACTGGGAGCTGAAGATTTAGTTGGCTTAGAGGACTTCATGGGCTGAGCCTTAGCTGGTGAATCCTAGGGCTTAAGTAAACCCTGTAGGATTAACTTATTTCTATGCTCCTGCAGGACTCTTGGGCTGAAAGCATGGCAAACCGAACAAGAGTCCTGCAGGTGCACAGTGCCCAGACAATAGACACAAGAAGTGTGACCATCTGTCAGAGACATCTTCTGACAGCATGAGTCACACTTCTTGAATCCAGACACCTTGGTATCCTTGGACATCCCTGAAAAGAAGGAACACCAAGAACAATACACAAAAAATAGGAGATAATGACTATCACACACACTAAAGTTACCACACCCAAAAAACAGCCAAAACAAATACTAACAATATTCTATGCTACCCACAAACAAATAAGACTAAACTAGGTAAATACTACTTGAAGAGGAAAAGAAAGGGTTAGCCTCTAATTTAAATGGCTACCTATGAGAAGAAAGTGAAGGGGAGGGGAAAACTCTCTAACTAAAATGAGTTTCCTGAAGGGAAGGGGAGGGATTCAGGAAAGAAATTATAGGTACAACAAAGATATACTGAGAAGGTTGTAACTACAACTAACAATCTACACTAAAAAACCCTAATAGTTTTTATCAAAAATGCAGATAACACAATGAAAATATACGACCTAAGCCAGTAAGACAACCTCACAGCAGAAGCGGCAAACGAGATCTGGGTATCTAGCACCAGGCATCATGGGATATGGGGTGGCCTCGAGCCAGTAAACAGCTCTCGAGCTTTTGAAGATGGCCGAGTCGGAGCCGAGGATCAGCTCCAAACCCAACCAGCAAGAATGAAGGCGAGATAGACAACTTAACATTTAATATTCTGGAATGCTGGATATTTGACCTGACTTCTCATCCACTCTCAAGTGTCTGTACTGCCTTCTGAGGACAGCACTGATAAGAATAGTCTTGAATACATATCATGTACACTTAATATACACTTAGTGCAGGCTTTATATGTCACATATTATGATGCATATATCTCAACATTAGTTTAGTTATTCAGAAGTTGTATAAGGCATTTAAGAATATAATAACTACATTGATTCAAATTATAGCAATCTTTTAGATATAAAACCTATCTTGATCGTAATATGTAAGGAAATGTCTTTATAGAACAGGAAACATTACTTAAATGGGTTAATTAAGTAATGTAAACAAGACTGTATCACAATTAATATGATTAAAACTTTGATTTAACATTGTCTACATTTTTTCAAAAGTTTAGTGCAGACTGTTAATAATATTAATACTGATATAAATACTGCTGATACTACAGCAATACTAATGAAATACCCCTGGTAAATAAGAAGTTATCACCACATTGTTTAAGACAATTGATAGAAAAAAAATGAACACTCATATCTTTGCTCTCACACACAAACACACACACACACACACACACACACACACACACACACACACACACACACCTCTCTTTAGATATATATATATATATATATATATATATATATATATATATATATATATATATATATATATATATATATATATATATATATATATATATGTATGCATGTGTGTATGTATTTATCTAGAGAGAAGGGTGTGTTCCTTATATGTGGTATACCTTGCTCTTGACAGGCTATATAGGGGATCAGAGGTGATATATTTGTACATGCCCATCCATTCATCCAAGTGAGATTTAAAATTGATAGAGAAGAAGCTATTCTAATGTGAAACAGCAATATGTTGCAAAAGTATGAGATTGCTTATGGAAGAATATTTTCCTTTTAACTAGTTTATTATAAACATAGTTAAATTTTAAGGTACACTATTTTTGTTCTATTTGTTCTCTTCAGGATGTGACAGATGTTCACTGGGACCATTAAAGAATCTTTGTGGAAAATCTTGCAGGCAGAACATGGCCTACCCTCCGTGGTGGCTTAAACTATAAAGTGTAAGTAATTTATATAATATAAAATGGAGACTGCAGGAATGTGTTTGGTGAACTGCATCTGTAGTGGAAAAATCTGAGAAATGTCAGTGTTAGTGTATATACAATCCATACTCTATAAAAGGTCGTATGCTGCTTTGAATAACTGTTTTGGAATCACCTGATCTGAATAACACTATCAGATACCACATTACTTACGTCCTTAATATCAGTCGGTGGTACTTTTCTGTTAATGGGGCAACAGCTTTCTGGGCCTGGATTTGTGTTTACGGAAAAGTACCATGCTTGCAACGAGATGCGAGCTTGAGATGAACTGCATTAAAAAAATAGTTTCATTCTTGCGTTACTATACTGTTTGATTACTTTAGTTTCGTTCTTGCATTACTATACTGTTTGATTACTTCAAAGTTGGTCTAACTTTTGTGAATAAATTTTGGCTTGATTTCCCCAATGTTTTAGTTAAGGAATGCTAGGGTTACCACCTGTCCCACTTTGAGAGGGACAGTTTCTCTTTGGGATGTTGTGTCCTACATAAAAATTGATAAAAATGGCAAATGTCCTGAGATTTTAGGACAAAAATATTTGTTATGTTTTATGTAATACTTGCATAACACAGTTATTCTGTATCTGAAACACCTAAATGTTATAAGAAACAGAATAAGCAACTAGAATGCTATAAGAATAAGCTTTTATTTAGGCAAAAAAGTGAATTTCTGTCCTTTGTACTGGTCGTGGGTATGTTTTGCCCTGCAAGATTTGACGTTTGTACCAAAAATGTCCCACTTTGGGCATTTGAAAAGGTGGCAACCCTAAGGAATGCTGTGTTAATTGTAGAGTGTAGCTGAGCTACATTTCTTAAGCAGTTGTGCATTTCAGTGCATGGTACCCTGTTGTAGTTGACTACGGTGCATGTTGTGCATAGTATAGACATCTGGCATAGTAGTTTACCAAGCATTTTTACCATGCATCTTAATGCATGTTTTAAGTTCTGAAAGTATTTATACGTTCGGTTGTGAAATAGTGTATCCCCTTTTGTAACTCGGTGGGTCTTTTTTTTTATTTCAAGTGCATGCTTTTTGCTGTTCTGCAGGTGGGAACTTGAGGGCACCAGTATGTTTTACAGGTGTCATGCTTATGGTTTTCTGAGGTTTTTTGAGTGATGACACGTAGTTATCACTGGGACGTACCACAGCGATACTTCATGCCTGTAGGGTTATATGAGGTTCATTAGTTCTTGTAAAGACTAAACAGTATTTTTCTGTGAATGGCAAAATTACAGTTTCAGCTAGGAGGTGCATGTTATGGAAAAGGGCTATTTATGTATCGTTACAACTTTTTATCAGTTACTTTAAGCACCTCACAGAGGTAAACAGTTTAGTCTTACTTGATTTTGACATATTTTAAGAGTAATGTGGGCTATATGGACTAAGTGTGAACTTCACAAGTTACATTATAGCCAGAGTTTATGCAGTGTAACAACTCCAGTGCTTGTATTTTGTGGTTACGTATGTGATGAGAGATAGATAAAGCACGATGCTATTGACCTGTGTGCACTTGAAATTCAGGTTCTTTTCCATTAACGCAAATCCAGGCCCAGAAAGCTGTTGCCCAGTTAACGGAAAAGTACCCAGTCTGTATATGTCACACTCCATCAAAAAGTGACTAATAATAAACAATCCAAAGCAATAGGTGGTACACATGGGTTTTATATTTTACTCCCAAGCTTTTGCACCAGATGTCAATACTATCTGAGTTCAATTTAGGAATATCATATTATGCAAGCGTATATTTTTCCATCTTACAATTGGTGTAAACATTATTAGATCCAAGAATGCATCAAAAAAATAAGAACAAAACACGGAATGACATGCAATCCAAATGTGAGTACTAGAATACTTGACACATACCCTAGACCATTTGCATGTGCACTGCTTGATTCAAACCCAAATTCAAATTCCACTGTGTAACCGTGATATCCATTGTGTGTAATAAATCTGTTTATAATTAAGTGAGCCTACAGAAGTACCAAGATGTAACATGGAATAATAAGTCTTAAACATGTCAAATTATATACTACAAACTAAATAATCCAAAAAAAAAGCGCAAAAGGCTTGAATCCAGGAATAAAACCAAACGATTTATTAAACAAAATTAAGCGCTTTCATCTGGTGACCATCACCAGACTTCTTCAGACAAATTCAAACAACCAAATGTAAAACTTTTATACACATTTAATAGAATAATTAATCAATTACACTGTAATTACATTTAATTAATGCTAAACTTGTTTGGTATAAGCAGCCCAAAACTCTGTTAAGCCTAAAACTGAAACCCAACTAGAAAATCACATTTATTCTAGCCACATTAAATAAGCAACTACACTAATATATAAATAAATATTACAAATAGACCATCTGAATGATTTGAATATATATATATATATATATATATATATATATATATATATATATATATATATATATATATGAAAAATGTATATATGCATACAAAGAATGTATACGTAAAAATTCATACATGTAAAAATAAAAGAATATATAAAAATATGTGTACAAATATTAGTACCGTAGAAGTAACCCACATTCATCTATCAAAAACCTTCAATTTAAGCTTACTAGAAATGGATATCACATTGTTGAGTCCAGGTGGGAAGTAAGCATTTAAGAAGACTTGCCACCAAGTTTCTTTCTCCTCAAGATTTAATGTCCAAGCCCCCCCCCCCCCCCCAGCTTCACACTTGACTTGTTGGATGACCAGGAACTTAAAACCAACTTACAATTGGTGTAAACATTATTAGATCCAAGAATGCATCAAAAGAATAAGAACAAAACACGGAATGACATGCAATGCAAATGTGAGTACTAGAATACTTGATACATAGGTTCATAGGTTCATAGGTAGGTACTAGGCTATTGGTCTTAGGGCCTATATAAGCCTAGCCAAACAGTACCCTGGCTTTTGCCACCAAAGAAAATTATTTTCCTGTGCCCCTGTCACGCAGAGCCACAGAAGTGATCCCTGGGGTTAATTTCCTATCTCCCATCCAATCATCAAGATTTTTCTTGAAGAGTGCTAATGAGGAGCTTTGTTTGATGTAGATAGGTAGTTTGTTCCAGAGTATGGGAAGTCTCTGAGACAGGAATCTATCCTTTCAGCATGTTCTGTTTATTGTGGTGACAAGGTTTAGGTCCCTAGAGCATGTAGCTTGGAGGGATTGGGATTTCTTTAAGTGGAACATGTCCAACAGCTCTGGGTTTGACATAGCTTTGTATGTTAGGCAGAGATCACCTCTGAGTAGGCGATATGCAACAGAGTAAAGCTGGAGTTTTTTGAGACGGTCTGCATAGGGCATCTGTTTGAGGCTGGTAATCCTCTTTGTGAGGTATTTCTGTGGCCTTTCCAGTTGTTGTAGATGTCTTGTGAGGTACATACCAAAAGGGGTGTTGTACTCTATAATGGGTCTAATGAGTGATGAGTAGAGGGGAACAATGACCTCTTTTTTCCTGGATGAGAAACCTTTTGTGATGAGGTGTGCCATGTAGAAGGATTTCCTAACTACAGTCGTGATGTGATTATCAAAGGAGAGACTACTGTCCACCTGTGTCCCAAGGTCTATTATCACACTTTTGGTGTTAAGTAGACTACTGCCTATGTGGTAGTTCATGGGTAAAGAGTTTTTAGCAAAAGGGATGACAATGCACATTTTGGCATTGAGCTTGAGGCCATGGCTTTGACACCAGGCATCTGTCTCAGTGAGGCCCTTTTGTAGGATGTCCACATAGTTAGGAGATTTGATTATGGCTCCTAGTTTGCAGTCATCTGCGAACTTTGTTAGCAAAGACCTTCTGTGTTAGCCTGTACTTCAGAGAAGTAGATACCAAACAGGAGAGGAACTAGGACTGAACCCTGTGGTACTCCACTTGTCACTGGTCTGAAGTTGGATTTAGAGTCTGCTACTTTCACAGTGTGTGTTCGGTCAGTGAGTCAGTTGGCAACCCATCTTGTGACATAGGGATTTATACCTAGTTTATTTATTTTATTTATTTATTTTATTTTACATTTGTTAACCGGGAAATTCCGACTGGACCAGGTCCATTTTCAGCGGAGGCCCGGGGAGAAAAGCTCCAACATCAAGTTATACAAATACAGTACATCCAGCATAATACACAAAACAGGTTACATCATGTATGCTGAGAATAGTAATATAACAAGAATTAATAAAAACACTCCAGGTAAAAGATATAGAACATGGGTAAAAAGACAATGTCAGTCATACTTTGGTAAGAAAAGAAAATATATCAAGTAAGATTCTGCAGTTAAAAGTACCCTTTCAGATGACCAAGCCTACAGGGGATCAGAGCTCCAGCATGTGATCAGAGAGGAATTTGGAGAGTTAATAGTAATATGGGTAGGGTTATGTGATACAAGGGCATAACCATGTACTAAGAAGGTGCGATTTGAGGGAGTTTTTGAATATGGATGTGGAGGGGGCAGTGGACAAAGATAGGGGAAGAGAGTTCCAATTTCTGGCAATGGTGTGTGAGTAGAGCGCTTTCCCTGCATTATTGTTAGCCTTGGTGATGGAGAGGAGAGATTTTTCACTGGATCTTAGGTATCTGTTTGTAGTATAGATAGTAAGTAGGTTGGATAATGAGGGGGGTTTTTCAGGATATTTGAGAATATTGTAGGCTGTGCCCAGCTGGTGATAGTTAAGTAGCTGTGGTAGCTCAAGCCATTTTAGTTCTTTTAGTGCAGCACAGTGATGGGTTCTATAGGTTGAGTTAGTAGCAAACTTGGCTATTTTATTGTAGCATGACTCTAGTTTGTCTAGGTCACATTGTCTGATTTGGGTAAAGATTGGTGCTGCGTATAATAGAGTTGAGAGGAGGTGGCTTTGTGCAAGAGTGACTCTTGCTTTTTGTGAGAGAAAGGACTTATGCCTGTATAGGGAGCCTAGTTTTTTGTGTACTCGTTTTATGGTATGTGAGACGTGAACATCAAAGTGGAGATTATTGTCTATTTCAATGCCCAGAAGTTTGGTGTGGTTAGAAGGGGAGATGGTGGTGCCGTCCTTAGATGTTATGGTAAAGGAGAGGGTTTTTTATCTATTAGGGGTAAATAGTAGCAGTTTTGTCTTTTTGGGATTTAGAATTAGTTGGATCCCAGATATCCATTTTTCTACTGAGATAAAGGTATCTTGAGTGAGTGTATATAGGGTGGTGGGAGATGAGGCGGAGCAGATCAGAGTTGAATCATCTGCATATTGTATGAGTGTGGCATGTTGTGTAGAGCATTTGAGGTTATTTGTGAAAATAGAGAACAACAGCGGGCCCAGTATAGAGCCCTGTGGGACACCTATGGTGGTTGGAAGTTGTGTAGACAGAGTTCCTTTCCACTGGACTGATTGTTGCCTGTCAGACAAGTAGCTTCTGAACCAGGCTATAGTAGAGGAGGTGAAGGATAATGATGCTAGTGAGTCTACTAGAATGGAGTGGGAGACCATATCAAATGCTTTTGAGAGGTCTAGGAAAATGGCTGATACATATTGGTTATCATTCCTGTGAAGGTTTATATAATTAGTGAAAGATAGAAGGGCTGTGGTAGTGCTGTGATGTGGACGGAAACCGTGTTGTGTGGTAGATAGTAGATTGTGTGTGATAAGAAATGTCATCACTTGCAAGTGGATGCATTTCTCAAGAATTTTGGATAAGGGGCAAAGGATGGCAATAGGTCGGTAGTTGGAGAATTCATAAGAATTACCTCCTTTATGGAGCAGAATGATGTGAGATACTTTCCAGAGTTTGGGTATGTAGGATTCTAGTATGGAGCGGTTAATAAGGATGGAGACAGGATATGACAAGGAGTGACTAGCCATTTTTAGGTATGCAGCAGGTATGTTATCAGCTGCTAGTGTGGTTGGCTTTAGTTTTAGGAGGAGTTTTTTGATAGTTGAGGTGGGCACTGGTGATAGGCTGAAAGAGGGGGTGGTGTGGAATAGGTTAGGTTGTGACTGAGGTAGACTGTTTTTGGTTATTTGACTGGACAGGGCTAAGATGGATTTAGTAAAATGGTTATTAAATTGAGAAGCTATGTCTAGGGTATTGTTGGTAGAGATGAGTGCTGGGGTTGTGGTTTTGCCTGGCTTTAGTAGGGAGTTAATGGCATGCCAGAATTTTTGTGGACTATTTGAATATTTCCTTTGGGCGCTAAGAAAATAGTTTTGTTTGTTTATTTTGGATTCAGCCTTGGCCTTGTTTCTAAGCTGTTGATAGTATTGTCTGGAGCTAGGGGTTTTGTCAGTTTTCCAGATTTTCCAGGCTTTATCTCTAGCTTTTAGTAAGGGTCTGGTGTCCCTATTTAGCCAGGGTGTGTAGTTGGCTTTAACTCTGATCTTTCTGCTGGGAGTTAGACTATTAAGGATGTTAGAGAAGGTAGTATTCATAGGTTCATAGGTTCATAGGTTTATACTAGGCTATCTGCCCTAAGGCATTTATAAGCCTAGCCCAAATTTTTGTGGCTTACACCACCCCTTATATGAAAAAATACTGTACCCATTAGTTTGTTGTGCCTCTGTCCAGCAGTGACACAGAGATGATTCCCGGGATAAACCTACGATCTCCCATCCACAGGTCAAGATTTCTCTTGAACAGAGCCAGCGAGGTGCTCTGCCTCACATGGACCGGGATTTTATTCCACAGCATAGGGAGTCCCTGAGTAATAAATCTATCCCTCCAGCATGTCCTATTTATATCCGTGCTAAGGTTTAAGTCACTTGCTCTAGTGGTTTTGGTGGATTTGGATTTTTTGAGGTGGAGCATGTCCATTAATTCCGGGTTGGACATGGCCTTGTATTTCAGGCACATGTCACCTCTGAGCAGACGGTATGCAACTGAATAGAGCTGGAGTTTCTTCAATCTGGCAGCATATGACAGATTTTGGAGTCCCTTTATCCTTTTGGTGAGGAACTTTTGGGGTCTCTCCAATTGCTGCAGATGTCGGGTGCGATACATCCCGAATGGGGCATTGTACTCGATCATTGGTCTGATAAGTGAAGAGTACAGGGGAACAATGACCTCACTAGATCTGGATGTGAATCCCTTCATGATCAGGTGGGCAATGTAGAAGGTCTTTCTAACCACTTTAGCAATGTGAGTGTCAAAAGAAAGGCCACTGTCAACCTGGGTCCCCAGGTCCCTGATAACCTCTTCTGTGCTTAGTGGATTGCCACCTATATGGTAGCTTGGGGTTACCTTGTTTTTCCCGAAGGGTATGACTATACATTTTTTGGCATTTAACTTCAGGCCATGGCTCTGGCACCAGCTATCTGTTTCCGTGAGTCCCTTCTGAAGGATATCCATGTCCGATGCACTTTCCACTATGGCGCCCAGTTTGCAGTCGTCTGCAAACTTTGTCAGCCAAAGTCCTCCCATGTTGGCCTGTACTTCTGAGAAGTAGATGTCGAACAATAGAGGGCCAAGGACCCAGCCCTGTGGGACACCGCTTGTGATCGGCTTGGAGTCTGACATAGCGCCAGCAACTCTAACCCTGTGGGTTCTGTCCTTAAGCCAGTTTGCAACCCATCTTGTGACATATGGGTTTACATTTAAGCTGGTAAGTTTTTCTACAATACCCGAGTGGGGTATTGTGTCGAAGGCCTTTGCAAGGTCAAGGTAGGCTGTATGGACTGCCTTTCCCTCATCAATGGCCTTGGTGACTGTTTCGAAGAAGTCGACCAAGTTCAAAAGGCATGATCTGCCCTTGATGAAGCCAAACTGGGTCGGGTCCAATGTCTGCAAGTCCCCTATATCTTTGTTTATGAGCTCCATTATGATCCTCTCCATAGCTTTGCAGACTAGACTTGTTAAGCTTATGGGGCGGTAATTACCAGGGTCTGTAGAGGCACCGCCTTTGTGGAGTGGGACCACAGTTGCCGTACGCCACTCCTTGGGCACGTATCCTGTGGTAAGGCTGAGATTAAACAGCTGCCTTATGTGCGGGTTTAATTCCTCATTTAGCTCGTGTAGCACACAGCCGGGGACACCATCTGGTCCCATTGATGCTGTGTTTTTAGCTTTAGAGAGAGCAGCTTTCACCTGCATTTGAGATGTCTGGGAGGCTACACTCTGCTGGGATAGTTATCTCTCCTTTAGGGGAGAGGGGTGAAGTTTGCACTGAACCTGTCTGCCAGTATGTTGGCAATGTCTGTGGGTTCAGTGATTTTTGTATCATTTTGGACTAATTCTGAGCATATCTGGGAGTTTCCACCCAGGTTCCTAACATAGCTGAAAAAGGCCTTATGATTGTCCTTTGAATCCATGGCAATTTTTCTCTCAAAATTGGCCTTAGTTGATTTTATGAGTGCTCGTATTTTTTTACTAATAATGATTAGGGGTGACTTCCCTTTTATGGATTTTGTTCTATCATGTAATAGCTTTCTCCTCTTATTGTAAAGTTTGTTAATGGCTGGGGTCCACCAGACTGGACGTTTGCCCTTTGTGGAAAGAGTCTTGGTTTTATTTGGGATTGCCTGATCCATGCAGTCCTGGAGGTGTTCATAAAAGGCATTTGTTAGGGCTTCCGCAGCTTTGGTTGTGGTTTCCACTGGCTCAGGGGCCTTGAAGGATACCACACCAGTCTTGAGTAGTGTGAAGTTTGCTTTAGAGAAGTTCTTCACTGTGGTCTTTTTTGTTTGGGGTGGGGGAGGGATGTGGGTTTCCAGTGAGATTAGTTTATGATCAGATCTCACCAATGAGGGATATACTTCCGGTGTGGAGCATTTTGTCCCCATGTTTGTGATAATGAGATCTAGTATATTTTCTCCTCTCATGGGAACAGTGACTAGCTGTTCCATGGCATTTGAATTTATGAACTCCAGGAACCGTTGGGCTAGAAAGTTAGAGCTTGAGTAATGTTCCCAGTCTATATTCGGGTAGTTGAAGTCACCCAATATGATGGTGTTTGGAGATACATTTATACCCTCCAGTGTCTTCAGGAAGGCTGTGTGGGGTTCCTGAGTTTGAGAGGGTGGCCTGTAGCATGCTACAATTTGTAGAGCAGTTTTGCCTATGGTTAGTTGCACCTGGATGGTTTCCGAAGCTTCGTGCGTTGCCACCAACCTGGAGGTGTGGGTATCCTTTATGAATATGGATACACCCCCTCCTTTTGTGGTGTGGTCCGGGTTTTGGGGCAATTGAAGTAGTCTACTGCCTGGTCTAACCTGAGTGTCCATAGTGGTTCCCAGTTGCAGTGGCTTAGGACAGTATTTAGGTATCGTGGGGTAAGGTTACGGTCATCTCGTACAAATTTGTAGACTACTGGTTTGGGGTGATTGGAGTGTTTCTGGAGTAGGAAGGTGGGGAAATGATCAGTTAAGTCATCTGGGAGGCAGCCTACTGTATAGTTTTGTTTGGGATATTTGGTTAGTGTCCAGTCCAGTATGGATTCTCTCTTTATTTTCTCATCTATTCTAGTTGGTTCTTTAATTAGTTGAGAGAACCCATATAGATTGATATGTGTAGAGGGGCTGCTGGAGTTACAGGTTGCCCAGTCAGTGTTAAGGTCTCCTAGTAGGATCGTTTCCTGAGGTAGATTGTCCTTTGTCCAGTGTAGGATGTTTTCTATTATGAGTGAATTGTTGCCTGGAGGTGTGTAGCAGCATATTATATTGATCATCTTGGTGTTTCTTATGGATAAGACAGAAAACAGGACTTCAGCAGTTTGAAAAGTGGGTGGTGTGGTATGCAGGAGTTTAGTGAGTTTGTCTATAATTCCAGAGTGGGGGATGGTGTTGAAAGCCTTGGTAAGATCTAGATAGGCTGTGTGTGCCACCTTACCCTCATCTACAGCTTTGGTGACCACTTCAAAAAGTCTATCAGGTTTAGGAGACATGATCTTCCTTTTACAAACCCGAACTGCTTGATTCAAACCCACATTCAAATTCCATTGCGTAACTGTGCTATCCATTGTGTGTAATAAATCTGTTTATAATTAAGTGAGCCTACAGAAGTACTAAGATGTAACATGGAATAATAAGCCTTAAAAATGTCTAAGTATATACTACAAACTAGAAATGTTACCCCTAGAACCCAAATGACTAGCAAAGTCAAGTTGCTGTTAAGTTGGACGTACATAATGCCCTAGAAAGAAACTATGTTTACTTAAATCCATGAGGGAATCTGAGGTTTCAATTAATTAATTCATTAGTGTGGTTTCTGTAATATTTTCCCAAACTTCAAGTAAGTCTCATGGGATAACAAATTTTAAGTAGTGTTTAAGGTCACACTTATGCACAGATGTAATCACAGCATCAGGCCAGGGAGTTTGAATGTGAAAATCAGTTGATGTCATTTTAAACAATGATTTTAATAATAGAACTAAGTTTCATTAAAGAAAAACAGTAATGTCAAGAACTATCAGGCTATATGATTTGCAATTACTTTGATATGATCTGATATGAAATAATTTGTAACACAGCCTGGATAGCCATGTGGAAGGTTAACAGTGATTGCAGCAACAAGTGAATGAATAATAAATGACTGGTTATAAATCCATACTGCAGCATCCAATTGTATTTGTACCATTCCTCTGTACAGGACACACAGCAATACAACTTTATCTTTTATTAACATCCATGAAAACCACTTTTGTTATTCTTAAATTTAATCATAAGAGAATTTCCACATGTTGGGGGTACTATGAAGATGCTGGCAAAGATCAGTAATTAAGAGAGAAGCTTGTGTCAGGCAGTATGTACTGGAGAGGAAAAGTGTGGTTGAACAACACAGTTTTGACCGTAAATCAAGCAGAGGTTGTGCACAAAGCTGTAGAAGAGAAGGGGAGAATTTGAGAACCTGGAGATGAGTTCTGTAGGATGGGATAGCATTTGACGTGTGCTGACACATGAAGAATGGCAGTGTGGAGGTGAAGTGCAGTACTTACCCAAAGAAAACACACTGTGGGATATACCTAATGACTTGCAATAAGGGAACAGAAAACAGAGTCATGTAAGAAAATGATCTTACACTAAGGAAGGAGAGGAAGAGCAACCAATGGCAAACGCAGATACAGGAGAATCAAAGTGCACATTAAGGAATAGCTGAACATCTGGGGGTACATACATTTTCTAAAAAAAAAAAGAAGTTTGATTACTGAAAATCAGAATAAACATCAAAACCAAAAAAGTACTGTTAGAACAAGGGGGGAGTTAACAGACTGGGCCTTGAAAGTGTTTGGAAGGGCATGGCTGCACATGGAGATCTAAGCAAAGCAGAAATATAAATAACAAACTATTGGTGTTAGGAGGAAGGGAAGAAAAAGTGGAGGACAACATGGCCAGTCAAGAAGATAGATACAGTGAGACTTTAAAGACATCTGATGCTATTGCATGATATGTAGAGGGAATGCAAGCTACAGTGAGATATGTTGAAGAGGAGACAGCAGCTCAAGCAAAAGATACTGGAGCAGGAACTGAATGTGTGGTGACTGACGATTTGTTGGTAGACAGTTATAAAATGCTTTAATAGAACTAAAATCTAGTTAATGTTCTGGAGAACAGAGCTTGTGGATATTATTTCACATTTGTAGGAAGATGCTGGATATTAGGAAATGTGTACAGCCCTGGTACATGAAATTGGTTAAGGGGAGTACAGGTCTGACCCAAAAATTGATATAGCTCATAAGGTGGTCTAATGGTGGTGGTCACATGTGTTAAAGTGGTGGAGGACTTGTCAGAATTGGTACATCAACATCGTGGAAATTGGGACCAAAGCTATGGTAGCTGAAAGACGAGGAGACAGGAGGAGGATGGTGTACCCTGCAATTATGTGAATTAAATGTCAGGGGAGAATTAAGAAGGAATGGCTTAATACAGTGTATGTTTACGTAATTTTATATAATAGAGAGGAAAGGGGAAGATGTAGAAAAAAAAGGATATAAATGGGTAGGGGATTGGCTATATCCAGGGGGAAGGAGGAGTAGGAATAAAAAGAGATTAGGTGATTGTGGGAGGGAAGATGTGATAAGGGAGACTGGAAGGTGGGTGTTGTGCATAGGTAGGTACTGTGGAGGACAAGAGAGTATAAGTTTGTATCACAGCCCAAATGGGAATGAAGATGAAGCAGTGATAGAATACATTGAGGTAGTAGGAAGGCTACGAAAGGAAGGTGATAGTGTAATATGGGCAGGTGACTTTATTATAGTGCTAGATCCAAGGCTACAAAGGTTATTTGGGAAAGTGGAATTAAATAACAAATGGCATAAGCATCTAGAGCTATGAGAAAGACAGATGATGAGACACATGGAGAGAAGTGTGAGACTGTAAAGCAGTTTAATTTTGCCAGTTAAGAGGGTACACAGACAAATGGTAGATTATGAAATATGATGTGGAGGCAACAGATATTTGGAAAAGAGGAGTTTTAGACCACTTCTTAGTATCTGTAGAGTAGAAGGGAGTGACAGAAAGACTACAGAGGTGGAGATAGACTCTAAGTAAGCAGGGAGGGCCAGATCAGGTACAGTGGTTGTAAAAAACAGCTGATAAAAAGAAGGGGATTGCTCAAGTAAACTACAGACTGATTGCATTAAATGCATCAAGCAATTCAACATTAAACATAATTAACAACAGTGAACAGTTGTAGTAATAGTCTTACTCTTTTAGCAAGCCATGTATCCAAATTAAATTCTGGACAAACATTGTGTTCAAACCAGGGGGTTGTTTATGCAGTTCCACTGATGTTCAAACCCAGCTGAGATTCATGCTGAGGTAGTGCTAATTTTTCTACTTTCCTTCATTATGTTTCTGAAAAAAGGAAAGGCTCTATGAGTCAAGTCCATTTCTGTGCACTACTTGATGTCACGGGGGCCTGCGTTTTCCCTGCTAGCTGCATTATTGCCTGCTAGAAGTAGATTGGGATGGTAAAGATTATAATATTTTAATTGCTTCTTTTAAGTCCAGGTATGTAAATGCTCCATCCAAAGACAATAAGCCTAAGTATCAGTGGATATAACAGCTAGAAAATAATTTTTAATTGTTTGCACAGTCTTAAAGCAGGTAGAAAATCAGATCATTGTCTTCTTGCCTCTGAGGCCTTGGTGTACCTAGTTTCACTATCTTTCCAAGTGACCAGAGTGCTGACTTCATATTCCTTCAAGCTCTAGGTGACAGAGTGAAACAGAATGGGCCAAGGAGTTTTCTTTCTGCCATCAGCCGATAGGTATTCCCTGTACACCTGCTCATTAGATACCTGTTGTGGATATATGCCAGTCCAATCTGATATTTTGATTTGTATAAATAAAGCAGTCACCACTCTTCCCTCACTCTGGAATAGTAGTAAATTGCATTTTTTTCCTATGAGTATGGTCTTCAAGACTGCATATTCTCAACTAATGGCATCAGCTGATAAAATTCTATGGTTAATTTCTCACAACTACCCAGTGAAGTCCTGCATCTGGCTGGAATGCCATGTCATCACTTCCTCTGCTCTTAGATTTTTGTGGTGTTTTTTTCTCAGAAAAGTTGTCCATTTGTTGGCTGATCTTTGCAAGCTCAGTCAATATGATCTGAAATTCATCCATCTCTCAATCTCCTAATCCCAAGGACTGCCACTTCATTTCTGCTTTACACAATTCAGGCCACTGATTGCCACATGGGAGATGAGAATGCAGCCTAATTTCTTCTGCTGCTTTCTATTACAGCTGCCATAAATATCTCCCTTGTAGGTGGTGTCTGGCAAATTGTACCAGGAACAAGAGTCTTGCAGGGAAATTTAAAGTTTTAAGTATGTTACGGTTGGAGATGCTGTGATGTGCATACTGCAAACCTCATATTCTCACTGAAAGACCATTTCTTTTACATTCATACTAACTCACTGCTATAGTTAATGTTGTCCTAGCTATATAAAGTCATAACTATAATCTATTTATTTTAACACTGTTTTGCTTTTTATGTTTGTATTTTATTTTAATTGTGTGTCATTTGTAACCATTGTAAATTTGTATCTATTACGGTACACATTCTGTTATTTATTGTCACTTTTCCCTATAGTTCATTTAATGATTGCCTACATCACCTAGGTCATGCCTGAAATGGGTCCTTGACATATGTGCTTACCTAGTTAATAAATGTAGAAATAAAAATAAAATGTAAATTATCCCCAGGATTCTGAATCCTGGACTGCACTGCGCAAACGTACCCCATGCAGATTTGTTTATTGGGATCTAGGCTTCTGACTCAAGAGGCCAGATTAGCATCACCACTGTAGGACAGCAACCCTGGCCTTACTGGTAAAGGCTGCATACAAATGCAAAAGTTTAGGGATCATGTATAATGCTATTCAGCCATGTGCTCTTCCACAGAATTCTTCTCAAGTACTGGAATAGTGAGTAGAGCAATTCACAGAATATCTGTACCATGTTATTGGGAGAGTGGAGTGAAAAAGCATAAGTGTTTTCACAGTATGCACCCTTTAATTTTTATGGTAAGCAGGGCTGTTACCACCACAAGCAAGTACTGCAAAGCCATTTGTGTGCATGCATGCTTGTGTGTGTGTGTGTGTGTGTGTGTGTGTGTGTGTGTGTGTGTGTGTGTGTGTGTGTGTGTGTGTGTGTGTGTGTGTGTGTGTGTGTGTGTGTGTGTGTGTGTGTGTGTGTGTGTGTGTGTGTGTGTGTGTGTATGCTGTGTTATGGGGCACAACAAAGTTGTTTAGATAGTATTGGCAGTGATATGTCCCTGAATCCCAGCCACGATCTTTGTCAGTCTGGAGAGGCACACCTTTTTGCATATGAAAGAAGTATAGGAGCAGGGAGTTTTCCCATCCCAGACTGGAAGTCTAGCTTCTTCTAGGAGAACATGGAGGTGGGGAAGATTTTGTAAGTGATACAATGCATTGGTAAGTTGTGTGTGTTTGCCATGCAAGTCTTAGAGGGCCTACAACATGGGATTAGCAAAAAAGGATTGGATAAAGTGTGGCACTATTCTGTATTGCTATTTTGTGTACTCAGTCATTACAGTTGGGCACAATCGTTGATCAAACTGAAACAGGCACCTAACAGGTAATACTTCAATGACTAGAATGGGCAGTTCATAACCAAATATGTTCTCTCTTTGGCTAAATACCTCATTTTGGCATTGCATAATTTTCAACTGATATAGCACATAGCATGCTTCTCACTTTCAATATCTTGGGACAGTACTGCTCCAAAATCTACCTCCAATGCATACACACACAAAGTACATTCCATAGTAAACTCAGTAGTTGTTGTATCTTTCGGCTTTTCCCGGTTAGGGGTCGCCACAGCGGAACTCTGGTCCGCTAATGATTGGCAGTAAATTTTTACGTACCGACTTGCCAGGCCTGACGCACAACCTTCAATGAAGGTACGCCCATTCACGCATGTCTCTACACAGAAGATACTTTAGCTGAGAATCGAACAGGACAACGTCTTCCTGTGAGGCAACAACGCTACCACAGCACCACCACCGCATCAGTAGTTATTAACACTAATTCTGAACATATTTTCCTCTTTTGAAATCTATTGAAGAACAGGCAATACTTGCAAAATTGTGTATAAACTTTCTGTCATATGCCTTTTAGTGGAAGGTATAGGCCAGGCTTAATGGCAATTATCTCTCTAGTTGTAGTTATGGTTTTGTCACTGCTTTTCCTGTAAGGTATTCCAGATATTTGGCTTCCACCATGCTTAACTTATTCTTATTGCATTTGCAGTGAAGGCTGCCTGTCTTGTTGATATGAACACAGCCTGCAGTTTTAGTGAGACTACCAGACCATGGTCTGAAGAAGCCTCTGGGTGAAAGCGCTTACCTTTGTTATCTCTGTTCATCAATAAAAATATTTTATGTGACCCATCGCTACCTGGATGTGTTTTACTTTCTACAGCCTTGTTTCGTTCCAGCAACTACTTTTTGGATTTATCTTTATGGCATTAAGATATGTTTTAACTCAATCATCTGGTCTATTGCCAGACTGTCTGCATTAAAATTCCAGCTGAATAAGTCAGAGTCTGACAGTTTGTGCACAGGGCTGAGGCTGAGAGCTGTAGTTATTGTGATGTAGGGTTCAACTCCCTCAGCCTTCTTTTGCCTACTGCAGTTTTGAACAAGTCACTTAACCAGTGCATGCAGGCAACTAGGACTTTGGGGCAAGGCTACGAAATGTTCCACCGGACTGAAAGCCTAGTAACTATGTACAGCCTGTATTTCAGAAGTTACCCAAGCCCTACCTGAAATTTTTTTATGTTTCTAACACTCAATACAATCAGTCCACTTAATGTACATGTAGGTTTTTAATGCTTCACCTGTCAGCTGGGAAGAAAATATTTTACAATTTCCAAATGTGTCCCAGTTTTCTTGAGATGAATATCTTTTAAATGCCACTAAATATGACTTTATGTCATCTTCATTAGTTTTCAGTGGTATGTATAGTCCTTGGAATAGAAATTCTTTTGGCTACTTCCATTAACTGCTGCTGTTGTAGTTGCACCATTTTTTGTTTCATCTCTACCAATGAGTTTACCAAGGTTTTCAACAGTTCTTTTATAGTTGTGCATAAAAATGTAGCAGGACAACAAAACACCTGTCAGAGAATTGAGCACAGAATAGGTAACAATAGCCAAATGTTTCTCATTTACAAATCTCTCAGGAAACTAGCTCAAACAGTCCAATCACTTGGCAGCAGAGGCAAGATATTTTGGTGGGTCCTTTACCAAACTGCCAGTGTACATTGTGGATGCGCAAGTACAGTCTCAGTAAATTCACAGAATCTTTACATTTTTGCAGCACCTTAGTAATAAGTTTCACAGTCCAAATACATAACTCCACCACATAGAGTCTATCCCACCCAGCCCTTCCAGACACAAACTGCAAATTAAAGTCACAGACGCAGGTCTTGCCAGGCTTTTTTTCTAGGTCCACAAGCACCACAGTCACCTGAACTTGATTCATACTATATCCACATAAAGTCCTAAATGGGCCATCCAAGTCCAGAAACCATGATTCTTCAGTTAGACCCCACTGCTCTTATATAAGATGATCCCCCAACTGAGTAGCCAACTTCTTGGCATTCCTCATGAAGGCAACAGCCTTTTGTACACCAACTAGCAATTAACTTTTGATCATTCTCACTAACACAATTAGTTTACTACTAAAATTGCTGTGAGAACTTTAGACACTTATATCTTACATTATTTACACTCAAGATGTTGCTACATATATGGGTGCACTGTAGTACACCAAAACTGTCAAGTGTTGATGTTGGGAATCAGCACATTCAAATCAAAAACCAATGTGCATATTCCAAAAAAAACCTCAGAGGATACAAACAGTAAAATAGTGTTTTTTTTTTCTTTTGTTTTTTGCAGGGAGGCCTTACCACTGCTAATTATATATACTAATTATCCGATTGCAAAGTCCCTGGAAAAGTTTTTCTTCTAAAGAGAATGGGCTGGGGAAATTTAAACATCCTTTCAATAAGTATTAGCATAGCAATAACCCATGGCTAGGTGTGGGTAATCCTGGATTTACCCACAGTTGGTGTGGTTTGGTCATGAGGATGAAGCCCAAGTGACCAAACAAAGCCAACCATGGGTAAATCCAGCGTTATCCATATCCATCCATGGGTTATTGTTATCATACAATGACCTTATTTAAGAAAAACATTAGTTTCTTTTCTTAAACAATGTCCTTGTATAACAGCGCAGTTTTGCTCTTCCTTGTTTTCCTGTGGTAACCTAGGGCTTTCCTGATGTTCTGCACATGCGTATGGGACTTTTATTCCCATGCTTACACAGTACATCAGTGCTGTGTAAAGGAAGCAATGAAGAAAGGAAAATCTCCATTGCTTTTTTTTTGGTTTTGTTTATTTTTAATTTAAAAAAAATGGGAGACTTTCAACGTACAGGAGACACAGGACAGAGAAAATAAAAGGATAATCAAGTATGTTTCTCTAGTTTTGCATAACATACCTGATTATCCTTTTATGTTTCTGTGCCCCATCTCTCTATTTCTTTTTAAGTCTCCAGTTTTTGAAAGTTTATTTAAAAAAATAAATAAATAAATAGAGTTTCTCTAGCATATGTTAATAGAAGAAAGTACAAACAATCGGACTTTTTTCCATTGGTATATGTTCGATTTACAATGGGCACGCCGGTGGGTTGACCAATCAGTGTGCTCATTTTCGAATGTTAATGACCAGTCATTGTATTATAGCTGATAATGCCTCATCTGGAATAAAACGATCCAAGGTACAGATTATCATTGAGGAGGATTGCCTCTCAAGCAGATCATCTACTGATTGAGGGAGCAATCAGCTTCTTGGTGTCATTTCTACTGCTTAACCCTCCAACCCTGGTACAACCCCGTGGTTTTGGGGTCATTGTCAGAATGGATAAAGGAGGTGGAGAATAGCTTTTTACCCAGTGCTATCTTCTGGTTGGAGAACATCAGCAGAGGAGAAAGGGGAATGGAGAGCAGCCTTCTGAGAGCAGAGAGGAGTGGCACCTATAGCATTGTCCTTCTTGCAGCCTTGCTTTTTTCTGAGCCCTAACTCCCTCCCCTGATGTTTTAATACTTACATCAGGCTATGCAAGCAATGGAGAGTGGCTGTATGCATGTATCTCCATGCCCTGGCCAACAGGGTAGACACACTTCTCTGTCCTCCTGCACCCCTCTCCCCAGACTGGCATCCTGTCTCTGAGCCCAGGCTTTTATCAGAGCTTCTACTATAAGGACACTTTGTACAAATTTTCCCATCCATCCTCCCTGCCTCACTGTCAATGCACAAGATGGTGTTCAAACTTAAGTTGTTTGGGCTATAGTCAGGGCTTTATCCCTTGAAAACTCAGGTGAGACTATCCAATAGAATGTTAAGGAATCTGTATGAATTAAATGGTGATTGCCAGGTGATGTATTTTTCTGGAAAATGGAATACTCTATTAAGACTTTAATCCTTTTATGTTTGACCTTCTGTGCCATTAGACTTTCTTTATTTCAAGAAGGCTAGGATATCGTTACTACTGAAGAGATGTTATTATGAACATGATATCCAACAGCTTTCAGATTTTTTATTTGGATTTTTATGGTTTTGTAATTCTTTAATTGTCACAACGAAAAGACAAAACAAATACACATACACACACACACACACACACACACACACTTTGGCTATGTGTATATGGACTGTGTGTGTGTGTGTGTGTGTGTGTGTGTGTGTGTGTGTGTGTGTGTGTGTGTGTGTGTGTGTGTGTGAGTGTATACATGTTTATGCATGTGCATATACATTGTGCATATAATATGTACATTGTCGATACAATATATAAATTAGCACATTTGCATTTATTGTAGTCATTAAGATTTTTTAACTAATAATGGTGTTATTTCGGCATGATTTTCTATTTTGTTTTTAATATTGTATTGAATCTATATATTCTACATTTACTGGCAAAATGCCAAAAGGTACCAGTATGGTAAGCAGACTGTGAACAAGTTAGATGCGTATTTGACTACAGGCATTGACACTGCCAGTTGTGACTGCCTAGGGATGGATTGCAGCTAGGGGATGATATACGACACAGAGGTGTTTATAAACATCCTATAGTCACATGTCCTAGGACTATAACCTTTTCATATCAGACAAAGGAAACATTTAACTGACCACATGGTAGTGCTACTAGATGGGCTGAAAATGGTTGAGACTGCCACACATATAAAATATTTTAAGGCATTCAGGCATTGTGTATAGGGTAAAGTAGTTGCTGGAAATGAGGTTCATAGGTTCATAGGTTCATGAGGTTCCATTAATGTGCATAATATTCATATGATCTGGTTTTGTGGCAAGGTTATTAGGGTATGAGCCAAGATTACTGAAGAGGATGGAATTTGTGAACTTCTTTGCTACATTTTTTAGACATTCCCTTCTGGCTGCTAGCAACACCACAGCAAGGATACCACCTGATATTAACTGCATGGGCATAGTCAAGAGTGGTAGTAGCTTCATTTTCGAATCTAATATCTACTAATTGGAATCCTTTTATAGATGATTGGGAGTTACAATTTTATTTCCTTTAATAAACAGTCTCAATGGTCAAAGAAGGATATAGTTAAGAAAGATTGGGAAGAATATTTTCTGCTGCTTATGTTTACTATTCACTCCCTCTGTTGATTTTGGAATATTAGGTGGGAATTTTGAATTTTATCATCTTGCATTTGACTTGGAAAGTGTTATTCATGTTAATAAGAGCTGTTTTTTTATCTGCATAGTTCATGACAGTTCATATGTTGGCTCCTTTGTAGTTATCTTTATGTGACGGTGTGATTCCAAATGATTTAATAAAGGCATCGTTTTTGCTAAAATATATATATATATTTAAGGCATACAGTACCTCAACACATGAACTAAGATGTGAACAAACTTTAGACTACCTCAGTACTTAGAACTGATTTGAATGGAATGGGGTGAGAACTGCTATTGCAGGTATCATATATATGACTAAGCAGCATATGCCTGAACGTCTTCATCTAAGGTTACCGCTGAGGCACAGTAACATTAGGGCTTATTTTGTAGGGTGCAAGGGTGCATGGGTACATGGAATACAGTCTCCTGCTGGGGATATATGGGGTGTTATTCCAACAAAAAAGTTTAAATATTTCAACAAATTAACATCTGATTAATTTTTTATCAACACTTAATGTACTTATCTCATTCAAGATAACCCCTTTAAAATAGGATACAGCCTACGCAAATAAATATATAGCAATCTGCGACTTGTCTCACTTTGTTATTCTGTTCTTGTATTTATTTTCCTTGCTAAATTTGCTTTTACCTTGTGATTGTTGACACTGTCGGAAGTAGCATTTACAACTTTTATTTAAAAATATTTGCATATTGACTCTACCTTCTCCCACCTCCACTGAACAGCTCTTCTTCTTGTATCTTTATAACAAGCCATCTTTACAACACTGTAATTAAATTTGATATCCTCATTCTGCCCCTGTACATATTTAATGGTTAAGGAATTTAATTGGCCTGTTGGGCCCACTCCTTAAACTTTAATCGATAACTATAAGGATATATAGACAAGCATGTCAATAAAAGAAAGACAGTTCGTAAACACATAGCTTAGTCTCAAAATTTTAATTTATTACTCAACCCATATTGTTGTTGTTGTTAAGCACCAGAAACTACTGTTTAATTTACTTCTCGCTATTTCACTAAATCCTAATGCTACTTTATGCAGTTTTCTGCCTCATAACCTTTGCTCTGTTTCAAAAGTTGAGTCTTCTCTTATATCATTTCACACGGTTGAAACTTTATCTAAGTAATTATCAGTTACTATATCTCATTCACATTTAACCTTATCTGTCTGCAGTACTTTCTCTTTAAGCCTCATCCTGAACTTTGACGTGAAATCGAAGTACCTGATTTATTACTTACAGATTTCTACCAATGTATTGTAACATAACATATGTTTATCCAGTGTATGTTAGTGTCAATGTAGGTTCATCACAATGTTATAGGATTTGAATTATGTTCATATACTTTGCTGAAAGTTTTTAGTTAATCCTATATTTCTGTGCTGCAATTATAATCCTATTTAACTTTTATTCTTTGCATTAATTCAACAAATGGAAATAAATAAATATTATTTAATTAGGGATAATAATTATTTTATATATATATATATATATATATATATATATATATATATATATATATATATATAAATATATGTGTGTATGGTGTGTATGTATATATATATATATATATATATATATATATATATATATATATATATATATATATATAGTTTCCACAAATAAACAACATTAGAACTGTGGACTGCTTGCATACAAGGTAACCTTTAGTACATGAGAAACGAATGAGAGACAGTGCTTGTTATGCACAGGTGGGCACAAAGAACAAAACAGAACACCAGCTTGTATACTTGGCCAGGCAGCTGTGTTTTAGCACGTGCATCCTTCCCATATTGATGCTACTGCGTAGAATCCATACTACACGACAGGACCATTACAAAGACAAATGACTTCCTGAAACACCATAGCAGAATGGCATTTGGAGGCATCCACCTCCCAAACCTCAGTCATCTGCCATAATATGATGAATCATCGTTGAAGGCATCAATATCTTGAAGTCAGCAGAATGAAATGGTAAAAAAATTAGTTATGATGCAGAAATCATGACATCATTAACATCACCAGCCCCCTTTTTCCCATTTTCTACATGTGGTCGAGGTGTCACTTCAGCTGTCACCACCTCAGCTGATTCAGTGCCAAGCTCTTTCCTCCTTTACATTCATGCCTGACTCTCACATGTGTTCTCTCATGTTATCCATCCATGTCTTTGCTGAACATCTTCATTTCCAATTGCCTTCTGTCTGTCCATTTCAAATCTTCTTCACCAAATCACCTCTTGCTTTCCTGCATATATACCTGAGTCACCATAATCTGTTCTCCTTCACATTCTTTGCAAATGGAGCTGTTTTGGCAAGATCATTTCTTTGTCTATCCCACAGTGTGCATGTTACTGCTTCACCTGTTATTTGATAATGTTCCCATTCAGAGACTGTATGTAATGCCACATTATCGGCATAAGAACCTTTTTGATGTGGCTCCTCCAACCTGTTTGCTAATGTAGTCTATCACCAATACAAACAACAGTGGGTTTACAGCTGAACCCTGATGCACATCCACTACTACTAAGAACCCCCCCCCCTGTGCAGGACTGGCCTTAGGCCAATTTGACCTATTTGGCTCAGTAGGGCCCCTCTCCTTCAGGGGGCCCTTCTCTAGGCTATGAGAGGGTTTTTATGCCTTATCTGCCCCAGAGATTTGCCTGAGATACACCACGTCAAAGTGTAAGGAATTTTGCTATTGTCATGCACTGCATTAGTGGCTCATCCTGTATTACTAACCACAGTTTCGTGCCTCTTGCATGTCTCACAGTGTTAGCTGCTTGTGCTTTCACAGTGGTCAGTTATTGTTGCCAAGTGCACAACGGGGTTTTCATACCAAAATTGGTTAGGTTACCCTTCTGTTTTTTTTTTTTTTAACACTCCAGTTACTGTGCTGGTAGATAATAATTTTTTAATTTGAAGACTTATCAAGAGATGCTGTGTTTTCATTTGCTTCTTTTGCTGACATCAGGTTTATGATTGGTTGCTAATGAAGACAATTATAAGAATTAACTGTCAAATAATCAGTCTTAATATGAAAACAAACACTAGCAAGCATAAAGAAACAAAATAAATAAATAAAAATAACTTCTGCACACTAAGACTTGTGATGCAGTGCTACCAATTTAACACTGTGGCAGAGAGATGTTTGATGCAGTCACATATAGAAGAAATAATCCTAGACAAGTGACACATGAGGTGTTTGTGCTGAATGGTGAAAGGCAGTGGTGTGCAGAAAAATAATTCTGTTGGCTGATAGCAGGAAAACAGTAGCCTAAATACCTTAACTTGTATGTTTACTGTGGGGAAATAATACTTTCAGAGTCAGATATGGGAGGGGGGAGGCAAGCAGAAACTTAAAGCTGTAAAATGCTTGGACTGGAATGGAAAAGTTTTGGTAAATATATTATAGAAAGTTGAACAAACTATGGGGCTTCACATGTTCTCCCTATATCCCATTGGGTTTCTTTAAGAAATTGTGATTTCTTTCCATCTGCCAAAACATTATTCCTGCATGTAGTCCTTACTGTTGCCCTCATGACTTGTGATATGTCTGGAAAAGGTCTAACTATATGAGCCCATTTAATTAAATAAAACATTTTTTTTTTTTGAAAAGTAGTTAGAAGTGGAGTTATTTACGAGCAATGCTGATTCCAATGAGAGACCTGAGATTATTACTGTTATTGAGCATTTATTTTTATGCAGGAGATGTTTGGAAGCACATGAAGGAAGAAAGGGTAATATAAGATGACATTGTATAATGGCACTTAAAAATATATATATAGTTTCCACAAATAAACAACATTAGAACTGTGGACTGCTTGCATACAAGGTAACCTTTAGTACATGAGAAACGAATGAGAGAGTCCTGAAGGGCCAATGACTAGCTTTATTTTCCTTGGTGCAAATGTTAGTATTTTTTACAGTGCTTGCTATGCACAGGTGGGCACAAAGAACAAAACAGAACACCAGCTTGTATACTTGGCCAGGCAGCTGTGTTTTAGCACGTGCATCCTTCCCATATTGATGCTACTGCATAGAATCCATACTACAAGACAGGACCATTACAAAGACAAATGACTTCCTGAAACACCATAGCAGAATGGCATTTGGAGGCATCCACCTCCCAAACCTCAGTCATCTGCCATAATATGATGAATCATCATTGAAGGCATCAATATCTTGAAGTCAGCAGAATGAAATGGTAAAAAAATTAGTTATAATGCAGAAATCATGACATCATTAACATCACCAGCCCCCTTTTTCCCATTTTCTACATGTGGTCGAGGTGTCACTTCAGCTGTCACCACCTCAGCTGATTCAGTGCCAAGCTCTTTCCTCCTTTACATTCATGCCTGACTCTCACATGTGTTCTCTCATGTTATCCATCCATGTCTTTGCTGAACATCTTCATTTCCAATTGCCTTCTGTCTGTCCATTTCAAATCTTCTTCACCAAATCACCTCTTGCTTTCCTGCATATATACCTGAGTCACCATAATCTGTTCTCCTTCACATTCTTTGCAAATGGAGCTGTTTTGGCAAGATCATTTCTTTGTCTATCCCACAGTGTGCATGTTACTGCTTCACCTGTTATTTGATAATGTTCCCATTCAGAGACTGTATGTAATGCCACATTATCGGCATAAGAACCTTTTTGATGTGGCTCCTCCAACCTGTTTGCTAATGTAGTCTATCACCAATACAAACAACAGTGGGTTTACAGCTGAACCCTGATGCACATCCACTACTACTAAGAACCCCCCCTGTGCAGGACTGGCCTTAGGCCAATTTGACCTATTTGGCTCAGTAGGGCCCCTCTCCTTCAGGGGGCCCTTCTCTAGGCTATGAGAGGGTTTTTATGCCTTATCTGCCCCAGAGATTTGCCTGAGATACACCACGTCAAAGTGTAAGGAATTTTGCTATTGTCATGCACTGCATTAGTGGCTGATCCTGTATTACTAACCACAGTTTCGTGCCTCTTGCATGTCTCACAGTGTTAGCTGCTTGTGCTTTCACAGTGGTCAGTTATTGTTGCCAAGTGCACAACGGGGTTTTCATACCAAAATTGGTTAGGTTACCCTTCTGTTTTTTTTTTTTTTTAACACTCCAGTTACTGTGCTGGTAGATGATAATTTTTTAATTTGAAGACTTATCAAGAGATGCTGTGTTTTCATTTGCTTCTTTTGCTGACATCAGGTTTATGATTGGTTGCTAATGAAGACAATTATAAGAATTAACTGTCAAATAATCAGTCTTAATATGAAAACAAACACTAGCAAGCATAAAGAAACAAAATAAATAAATAAAAATAACTTCTGCGCACTAAGACTTGTGATGCAGTGCTACCAATTCAACACTGTGGCAGAGAGATGTTTGATGCAGTCACATATAGAAGAAATAATCCTAGACAAGTGACACATGAGGTGTTTGTGCTGAATGGTGAAAGGCAGTGGTGTGCAGAAAAATAATTCTGTTGGCTGATAGCAGGAAAACAGTAGCCTAAATACCTTAACTTGTATGTTTACTGTGGGGAAATAATACTTTCAGAGTCAGATATGGGAGGGGGGAGGCAAGCAGAAACTTAAAGCTGTAAAATGCTTGGACTGGAATGGAAAAGTTTTGGTAAATATATTATAGAAAGTTGAACAAACTATGGGGCTTCACATGTTCTCCCTATATCCCATTGGGTTTCTTTAGGAAATTGTGATTTCTTTCCATCTGCCAAAACATTATTCCTGCATGTAGTCCTTACTGTTGCCCTCATGACTTGTGATATGTCTGGAAAAGGTCTAACTATATGAGCCCATTTAATTAAATAAAACATTTTTTTTTTTGAAAAGTAGTTAGAAGTGGAGTTATTTACGAGCAATGCTGATTCCAAAGAGAGACCTGAGATTATTACTGTTAATGAGCATTTATTTTTATGCAGGAGATGTTTGGAAGCCCATGAAGGAAGAAAGGGTAATATAAGATGACATTGTATAATGGCACTTAAAAATATTAAACCATTTTTGGCCGCCTCCATACTTACACAATTACTAAACTCAGCCTGCACAGAGCACTACGGCGGTCATGGTTTAGTTCAAAAAAATTCCTTCTTTATAAACTGTAGTATCCTGGCTGCATGAAACACTACAGCACTCAGGTTTTACTTAAAAAAAGAGATTTTTTTTTTCTCCTTTGAACTGTAGCAAACTGTTTGCTGCAATGTACATGCAGTTGCTACAGTTCAGACCACACACAAAGCAGTATACTGCCCAGGTTTGACCACAGATGCAATATTGTCTTTTTAAAGCTGGTATTGCATTAAAAAAATCAGGATTGGCTGATTGCGGCCCCAACACTTTGCATCCATGGCAGCTGCCCCTATCACCCCTCCCTAGCTATGCCACTGACTAAAAAAAAAATAGATTATTTATCTGGTTCTTGCAATATAACTTTGTCATGTACACTTCCCTTGTATCTCTTTCTGTTGTTAAGTCAGATCATAAACTAGTTGCCATAATTCTCTAAATCTCTAAACCCACTGAAACCAATATCTTCAGAATTCAAGATATTCAAATGTATTAATCTCATAAAATTTTATAATGGCATTTCAAAATTCACTTCTAGCAGCCTCATGCTACTTATATAAATTTATAGAAATGACAGTCCCAGATAGATCTAAATATAATGGGAAATTTAAAAATAAACCAACCTTGTGATCCACCAACATAAACAAACTGTGTGATAAAAGAAAAAAAAAAACTCCTTAAAGTATGCAGTTTGTTAAAAGGTCATCATATCATCAGGAAATTGACTAAAAACTTGAAAAATGCAATTAGATTTGCAAAAGCAGCCCATGAATAGACTTCCCATACATGTCAAGCAGAACACCTCACTGGCCCTCTTCAAGAGAAATCTTGATGAGTGGATGGGAAATGGAAAGTTCATCCCAGGGGCCACTCCAAAGGCTTTACTTGATGGAGGCACTGGGAACTAACGTCAGGGGCACAATGCCAGGGCACTTCTATGGGCTAGGCTTGTAAATGCTCCAGGGCCATTAGCCTAGTGCACACCTGTGAACCTGTGAAGCTAAGGACAATTGCAAATCATTCTTTAGCTACATTGGGAAACTAAAAAATAATATTCAAAAGTTCCCTAAACTTATTTATAATGGAACCACCTACTCTGATCCAGTTTGACGGGGCCAGTATACTAACAAACGCATTCAGTGTGTGAATTTTACCTCAAGAATGACTGTCCAAAGCCTGCTTATCCTGAATCTCTCAGACCCCCATCATCACTAAAGAACAAGTACTGAAGATGCTGTCCAAGACTAAAAGGTTTAACTACATAAGACCTGACAATATATCTTATTGTTTAATAAACAGTACTAAACAAACCCTCTCAGAGATGCTCTTTAAACTATTTAACCTGAGTGTAACCACTGGCTTTGTCCCTGACGTTTGGCACACAGCAACAGTGATGCCACTCCACAAGGATGGCCCATCATGGACCCCGGGAATTATTTACCCATCAGCCTGAAAAGTATAATTTGTAGAGGAATGGAGCATATTATAACTGACCTGCTAAACAATAGTATTAAAAATCTCATCAGTTGAGGCCCAGAATAGTTTGGCTTTATTAAGGGTAGACCCTGTCTAATAAATCTAGTTACTTCTTTGAAAGAATAACACAGGCTGTTAACAGTATTCATGCAATCTGCACAGCATATCCTGACCTGCCACGGCATTTGACATAATTTCTCATATTACCATAGTTAGTAACCTTAATGCATTAGAAATACAACCTTTTAAGTTGGACAGTGCAAACTGGCTATAAGATAGAACATGCACAGAATGGGTAGTAGGTGCCTCATCAGGGAGTATGAAGGTGATATGTAGTGTACTAGAGGGCTCATGGCTGGGACCTCTTGTTTGGCATTTACTTTTGTGATTTTCACACCATAAACCAAGACCTCTGGTTAACCAAGTTTGTAGACTCATTATCAAGTCCCCCTTTGACACTAAACCCCTTCAGCAACAACTTACACTCATAAATGCTTGGTGTACTAAAACAGTGTCAAATTACATGATAAAAAGTACATTGCTGTCACATTTCATAAATACCCCCCACACACACACACACACACCATACAACATAGACTATACCCAACTCCACAATGAGAATGTTGTTAAAGACCCTAGAAAATGGGTGGATAATTCCCTCACCTTTCTTCAGCATGTAATGGCAGAAGTCAGAATGTCCTTATACTTAGAATACTTTACTGCCAATGGAAAATTATCCACATCTAAACAGATCATTGTCTCCTTATATTCAACATGGATTAGGCCAATTATTGAATACAATTCCCCATTAGGGATATACCTCACTGGACTTATCAAACAATTAGAGAGACTGCAAAGGTTCCTACCTAAGAAAATCACTGGCTTAAAAAAACATAGACTACCAAAAAAGACTGGAATTACTGTCCCTTTATTCAGTTTCTTATAGGCTTCTGAGGGAGATCTGTGCCTTGTCTTCTATCCCATTAGAGATCAGGTGGTCCTGGATCTCTTGTCATTCCACAAATTCAATAGTCCCACAAATAGTAGAACCAGGGATCTAAATTTTCATCAACAAACAGATAAAACATGGTGGAGAAATAGGTTCATTACTTAGCACCTCCCCCACCTCTGGAATAGACTCCCATGACACATCAAGCAGTGTGATACACTCTTGAGAAAGAAACTGGATGATTGGATGGGAATTCACAAATTCACCCCTGACTTGACTGGCCTAGCATTCCTGGAAAAAGGAGATAGTCAAAGGGTAGGTATTGGGAATGTTTAAATGGTCACAAGATTCAGTTACCTTGTATTTCTTATGATCCTATACTTTAAGTCTAGGAATAACCAGTCACACCCTTTCCTCATATCTAGCTTCTTTGCCTCTATTTGTCTGACTGCAAACATCAGGTTGAGTCTGCTGCATTCTGGTCTTAATCAGAACTGTTCACCTTCCATCTCACTTTCTACTACTCTCTGTATTCATTTATCAGTCACCATCTCCAGTTCTTTCATTCAGTTTGACAGCAGTTTGATAACTTTGTGCTGGCCATAGTTCTGAATGCCCCTTTGTTCTTGTACACTGGCCTGTGAATGCTTACCCTCTGGTCATCTGGGATGCACATTTTACTCCATACTGCTAAGAGTATCCTCAAGAACCATTTCTCCCCTGATTTACCAAACATCTTGATAATATCTCCCATGACCTCATCTGATCCTGCCATTTTCCCTGACTTCATTTTCCTCAGTGTTGTTCTTAATTCTTCTAGGATGGACCATTGTTCCTCTTTCCTCATGTATGTGAGGGGCTGTACAGTTCTCTGGAGTTTTTTCATTCAAAAGCTGCTTGAAATACTCCTTCCTTCTGTCTTTAATGCCACATGGAGTGATGAGCAGGTTTTTGCAGGCATCCCTTTTGAGTGGTGTCTAATGTCTACATTGGTTATCTGTCTATCTTTGTCTTGCAACCTAATAGAGTTTCTTTGCACCATCTAGTGTGTCACTTTCCTAAAGCTGAAAATTGCTTCTTTGCAATTGCCACTGCTCTGTTGTACAGTGTAGTATGATTTTCTCAACAGAGTAGATGCATGGCGTCTATATCACGTTATTGAAAGTTTACTTAATCGAATCAATAAAGGTTGAACTTTATTGATCGATTAAGTAAAACATCGAATAATGTAAAAAAAAAAACAAATTAAAAAAAACCAACTAAATGGTGTAGGCAGAGTGCAAGCACCCCTGCACCCCCCACACCCCCCCTACTTAAATATACCAACTCCGAGACCACACTACAATGAGGTAAATGGAAATCTCCTCTTACGGAGATTTCCATTTCCTTGCACGATGTTCTTCACTTTCGATATTGTCGTGCCGACAATATCAGACTCGATATTGTCAGCTTACAACAACGTGAAGTAGACTCAACGCATGGTGGTCAAAGCTTAGGTTACTATCAACATGTATTTCAAAATCTCTGACCACTGTTTCTACTTATAGGGGTGTATTATCAATATAGTAATTTCCAGGGTAAGCTGTGATCCCGAAGGCTACTATTATGCATTTTTTTCACATTGGGTTTTAGTCCATGTCTCTAGTACCAGTTGTTTGTCTGCATCTGGCCATCTTGAAGGGTATCTGTTTCTTTAGGAGATTCAGTGACACCTCAGTAGATTTATTCCTATTTCCCCACCCAGGCAGTCCTCATATCCTGTTCTCTCTGTTACAGTATGAGTAGTCAGTTCCCCTATTATCAACACTAACTCAATTTTGCTTGCTACCCTTCCACCTTGTCTCCTGGATACACAAGCCATCCCATATACTCCTTACCAGCATGCCATCCACTTTCATGTGCATCCTGTCAGTGAACCTATATTCAGTGTAGTAATCTTCAGTTTGTCTGGCAGCTTGATTAGTTTTCCATTCAACTTTCACTTAATGGAGTTATCCCAGGTAACCTAGGCTGGGCAGCTGGATGTTATCCAGCCAGTGTCTTATTGCCCCAGGTCTGCTAAGCATATTTTGGCAATAGAAGTACACAGCCCCCCTCCCCTCACCATCAGGTTCTCAACCCCCATTCTTAGCGATATTAGTCAATATGAATAAATCACATGGAGACAATTTTTAGACTATTGAATGGCTAGCCTGACAAGGCTGTCAGTCTCTGATCTATGTTATCCTATCTAGAGGATACTACACACTACAGCTGATACTTAAAGTAGTTATGCAACTCTTACACTCAAAGGCACCCAAATCCTGTGTTACTAACAAAGACTTCTTTCAATTTTTTTGTGAAAGTCAAAGGTAGAAACATCCACCATGTGTTTGGGAGGTGGGAAGAACCCCACAAAAACACAGGGAGAACAGGCAAACATCCACTGACATAGTGGTTAGAGGTAAGGATCAAACACTGTGTTTTGTGATGAGGAGATGAAGACTTTAACTATTATGCCAACCAGTATACATAAAAATTTGCTAGTTTATGCAGCCAATCATTAATCTTTGAAAAGTTCTTCACTGGTGTGGTTAGCCTCCAACATACCTGCTCATGTTTGTTTTATATAATTATTTATAAAACTCTAAATGTAAAGTTTGTGTGTGCCATTTCCCCTTTCCTGGATAAACTACCTTCAGTTAGAGATTCTTAAATACATTATAAATAATGGAGTTATTATAAATTATAATATTATAAATTTAATGATTATCTTGTTGAGAGCAATACTGAATATTATGCATAAAACATTTATGTGGTGTGTTCTTATTTGTATAAAAATATTCACTAAAGCAGGAAGTCTGAAATATCACATTTCTAAGTATATTCTCTAGCATAGCATGATGCTGCATCTGTCTGTTGCAACCAAGAATGCTACATCTGGAGAATTTTAATCAATCAAAAAATAATATATCAGCATAACTGAAAAGTAAATTAACTCCACTGCCATATAATTTGTAGTCCTGTCTGCAATGTAGATAACCTAAGTTCTAGTAGTAGACCTACAATCTGAGGATTTGACTGGCTGAGGCGAATTTATGAATTCAGTGACCAGCTCTCCTACCATAATGGCAGAGGATGTGGCACGGTTTACTGCAGGAGACTAGAATACTAGCTCCACATACATAACTGTTGCATGAATCTGCATGAAGCCAGTACATTGTAAGATGCCATTATGTCTGTCAAGGCAGGGAAGACTGTAATTATTTCTCTAATAAAAGTATAAAGTCACTAGAATAACAAGTTTGAACTAGCATGCATTTACTGAAGGATATTAAGTGTGAAACTCTAATGTATGGCATTGATGACTGAAATCTATTCATCCTTGATGGATGAAGGCAGAAAAAAATTATATCAGGGGCATTCTGACAACATAGGAACAGGTATGGAGTATATGGTGTGTGTTTGTGTGTGTGTGTATATGTATGTATGTGTGTGTAGGAGAGTGAATGGGAAGCATGCCTGTGCCAATGTTATGTGTGGCCCAGAAATGATCATCTCTACTGGTGATAGTTAATGGTGATTCAAAGACATACAAATTACCTGATAATGGGGTCCTTTCTCTCTGAATCACAAATTTCCACATTGTGTAAGCACCCACTTTTTATCATTGCTTTTACCATGAGCAGTAGTGCTGTTTCTGAATCCTCTGGCATGTGGCATCGCAGGTCCTAACTTTCCCTCACTAGGTGGCTGACTTGCACATGTATGTGCCTTTTTCTCCATAAAGACTGATATTGTGTGTAATGTAGAATGTATTTTCCACAGGTGTCAGCACTACAAAAGACCAGGCAGCCTCAATCCTCACAGGAGGGGTAAGCCAGCATTACCAATTCATTATTGCCCTCCCCATCCAAAGCCTTAGCTGGCTCATCTAGACCTTAATTTGCACCCTGATTTAGCACCGCTCAATTTCTAGCTGAGGAGCAAAAACAAAGAAAGTATATTCCAATCTGATGGCCACTCCTATAACAGAGAAGCCAGCCAGGTCCCATTACTGCACCCCTCAATTTCAAATTAATGAGTAAAAAAAAAAAACTGCTTCGTCTTTAAAACTATAGCAGCTTTCTACAACTTACACCACACACGAAACACTGACTACAAAAGTGGTACCAATATTCATTTCTGTGCTTGCATTCAGAAAAGGAAGTTCTGATATTCTGGTAAATCACTTTGGATTACAGTCGATCAATGCCAGACATTACAGTTTCATGCTTCCCTTTGCATAGAAAATGCGTGTTGATACAAAAACGGTTTTAGTATTAGCCTTTTAAGTGAATGAGAGTAATATTCTAAAATTGTTCATGATTTTGGTCCACTCCCATTATTTTTGGCTTTGTCCAGAGTTCTTAAGCAAGGAAGTTGAGAAGAATACACATACAATTCCACCAAATTCAAAACTTAGAACAAAGTTAAAGAACAAACTCCGGGAAAAACAGCAAACATCCAACTAATACTTTTATTACCAAGACACAGTTAAGCGCTTTCGAAAATCTTCATCAGAACAACTTAAATTCATAAAAAACATTCCCAATATATACCCCCCTTAATGCATCACATGATGTTATTAATTAATTAGTCATTTAAAGCAAGACTAACAATTTATATAAAAAGATTAAAAGTTTAAAAATTATTTAATACTATATGCCAATAGCTTTAACAGGGGGGTAATTGAACAACAATCTTTTAACCCAGGATAATTACAGGCATCCAATAAAATCTGCCATCTAAGTTCCTGTTTGTCTAAATGTTAATTTATTATCCACCCCTGTAAATCCTTATGTATCTGTTCTATAATTAAAAAATTAAAATTATGATTATCTTATTTTTCAACATGCCTATAAAGTGCATTTGTGCATTTTTTATTTTTGATATCTAAAACATGTTCATATATCCACTTCTTAAAATTCCTACTGGTTTTTCCAACATAAAATGCTGGACATTGATTACTTTGTACAAGATAAACAACATTAGAAGTATTACATGAATATTGTCCTTTTATTATTAATATAACAACGGAAGGTAATAAATACACACTCAGTTTTATCATTACCTTTAATTTAGATAGTGATTTGATCTTTAGTAGCATTTGTAAAAATTGGTATGTTATATTTAAAACAATGATTTGGTGGACAAAGTGGGTCCTTTACCTACCATGGTTTATAAAAAGGATAAGTCCCTAAAAGTCAGATTGGGAAAAGGGAATTCTTACAATATAGGTACGAGACAGGTTCAATTTGGTACAAGAAAATGTGGTTGTTGTTCTTCATGTGCCTATTTAAATACTACTGATAATTTTTGTATTAGGAATAGAAAGTACAAAGTAAAAGGACAATATTCATGTAATACTTCTAATGTTGTTTATCTTGTTCAATGTAATCAATGTCCAGCATTTTATGTTGGAAAAACCAGTAGAAATTTTAAGAAGCGGATATATGAACATGTTTTAGATATCAAAAATAAAAAATGCACAAACGCACTTTATAGGCATGTTGAAACATACGATAATCATAATTTTAATTTTTTAATTATAGAACAGATACATAAGGATTTACAGGGGTGGATAATAAATGAACATTTAGACAAAACAGGAACTTAGATGGCAAATTTTATTGGATGCCTGTAATTATGCTGGGTTAAACGATTGTTGTTCAATTACCCCCTGTTAAAGCTATTGGCATATAGTATTAAATAATTTTAAAACTTTTAATCTTTTTTATATAAATTGTTAGTCTTGCTTTAAATGACTAATTAATAACATCATGTGATACATTAAGAGGGGGTATATATTGGGAATGTTTTTTGTGAATTTATGCTGTTCTGATGAAGATTTTTGAAAGTGCTTAACAACTGTGACTTGGTAATAAAAGTATTCGTTGAACGTTTGCTGTTTTTCCCAGAGTTTGTTCTTCAACTTTGTTCTAAGAATGCACATACCACATGGTGTGCATGCTATAGAAATCTGCATCCCCTAGCCAGAATATATGAAGGCATTTTCCCATGTCTGAATGCTCAATGTACCTATGAGGAACAGTGGTGATGGTTGATGAATGCAGTGTTGCCCTGTTGAATGGGGTTGTACCCATTTATTTTTCAAGAGACATGAGGCATCTGGCTACTCCCAAACCCAGTATCAATACCTCCAAGTATGATGCCCTTCAGAATCACCATGCAGAGACCACTGAAAAGATTCTTCCTGTATGAGGGTTGAGCCGGACAGTGAACCACCCCTTTTCACAGTATTACTCTTGCTATGGTACATGCCTTCTTTGCAGCCCTTCATAATTAGTAATTTACTTGTTCCTGATACGGATGTATGGTACAGTTCTTTACACCCACTGCCCTGACATTGTTCACCACAGATTCCCACACACAGTGATATAAAGGTTGGTGTGTGGCTGCTATCCCACACAGCTATTTTCCATTGGTCCTGTATACCTGTAGCACAATATCATTCTCTGCAGAACCAAACTCTTCTGACTTTTGCTGTTCATCCTTTTTGGGGGCATTCTTATACCTAGTGGGAGAGATATCATAGATTTGAAAAAACAAGCATGATCCCATAAAGGTTCTTACTTAAGAATGAAAGCTAGTTGTCATGTGTGAATTCCTAAGTATGGCACAATAAGCACAGTATGTGGGTCCTACATTTTTCACACACTGCCTAAGGCTGCATGAATGTATATGGAGTGGGTATCCACTGTCACTGAGTTGCTAGCTGGGTGGGCTAGGTGTGTGTGTGTGTGTGTGTGTGTGTGTGTGTGTGTGTGTGTGTGTGTGTGTGTGTGTGTGTGTGTGCAAACAGGTGCATGAATGCAATGTACTACAAATGCTGGTGTGACAGAATCTAGGTCTCGGGCTGCCTGGATGTTAGGGAGTTTGGCTGTCTAGTGTAACTAGGCTGCTATGCCCTGCAAGGAGTGTATGTGATCTGTTTTAGGAGTGCAGTGTATTTCAAAAGCTAGGGCTGCCTGAATATTGGAATGAAGGGTGGCAGTATAGATAGTGTGTGGGCCCCACATTTTTCACATACTGCCAAGGGCTGCAGATAATTGGTGTTGTGTGTTTGGCCTTTAGAAGAATATGAAGACTGGTTATGAAACATGTACCAGTCTTGTGCTCTCCATGGTGTGCCACATAGCTCTTTTCCATCCCCTTGTTCATTTCCTGAGAATGTTAGCTAGTGCTGCAATTGTTGCCCTGCACCCTAGTGTGATTCATGGCTACTGGTGTGAGTGTATCTGCTGTGGGCACATGGGATGACCATCAACAGGTACTCAGTCTGCACCTGCTGCAATGATAGAGGTAACCCGTAATGCAAGATTAATTGGGAGGCCCACTATGTGTATGTGCACCACACTAATCCTATTCATTTGGTTCTGCCATGTCTGGGTCCAGGGAAGCAACTAGGCCTGCACAGTCCTCACAACATTAGACCCATGGTCCAGAGTCCCATAGCCCCTCTACTACAACCCCCCCCCCACATTACGGTGGCCCTACTGCATGATCCCACTGTGATACTCCCACCCTGACTACATCTGAAAATAACATATTTGACAGAGATAGCTCCACTTCCAATGATGCCCATCTTTGTCTATAGTGACATATGGTCCCCCACCACTAGACAGTGTACAGTACCACATGATATCCTAGTAGGTAATTTAATTGACACTGGTGTAATAACACATTTTGCAAATGAAAATGACTGACTCTTCACCTCTTCTGTTTTTATGCTGCACATGAAGATGTCTGATGCACAGTGTGACTCACACATGCACTACTATTCATGATCATTTGGTAGCACCTCATTCCTCATTTTGGCCAGTATGACACCATACTGCAACTGTATTCATGCCAGGGCTCATACAGGTGGAAAAGACATTACTGTTGCATCTCTAATGCCATATATTTACATGATGTCATATGAAGGGGTGTGGTATGGTTGGTGGTCTGCTAGCATCTTAGTCACTGCTGGGGGATTCCAAAATAGCCACTGTGGTTGCTGCTCCTGCACTAAGAGAAGGTCTGGAGTATGCTGCTTGGACTTTCTGCCAACATCGGATCATTTGGTGCAATATGTAGCATGCCATGAATATTCATCACAAAATAGTTCATAGGTCCATAGGTGAATACTAGGCTAACTGCACTGAAGGTCATCTTTAACTCGTCTCTAGTCAAAAACCCAAGGTCAGAATCAAACCCTGTACCTTCTATCTAGGAGGTGAGGACCTTAATCATTATGCAAAACCCACCTCCAAAGTCTGACTAATGTTAAACACTTCTTCCCTTTGCAAAGCAGAGAATGATTTTGATCAATCAACCTCTAGTTTATGGGCCCAGCACACTTCTGCTGTACCACTCTGCTGTCCTAAGAAATAATTTGCTGCTGATGTGATTGGAACATGCAGCCTTCTGATGTGGAGTTAGATGCAATATTATTGCTCCACAAAGTCCAGGGATGGATGTGAATCTCAGTTCCCCCATGTATCCAGGCAACAGAAGCACAATTTCAGCAAGATGAATATATAGGGGACCACAGCTCTAGCTTCTCCATGGGTGAAGCTGTACTGCTGCTCAGCCATGCTTTGTGGACTTCATATAGACATCATCAGCCAGGACTCCATTGGGGAAGCTGCATCACCTATAACACATTAGGGAGAGGGAATGGGGGAAGAGACTGAGGAGAGTTAGCAGTGTGTGTGTTTTGTGCATAGCTATGACTATGTTAGTGCACATGTGTGACTCAAAATGACCTACTAGGAGACCATGTGGATTTTTTCAATGTATGAAGCAACTATACAGATGTCATATGCCATATGGGAATCTTGGGTGCTAACAGGGTGTTATATAAACAAATTACTTATTAACCCCCACACATTGTAGTCTGCCTAGCAGTGGATGGAATCTTACCCCTTTCTATCGATGTAATGCTGTTCATGGACACCAGGCAGGACATTTATTATCACATGGGTGTAATCTGTAGCTTCCAACACATTGAGAAGGTGAACAATATCATAAAATCCATGCATGGTGGTTAAAGCATGAAAGCAGATTTTCTGTGTGGTTGGAGTACATGAGATAGACAAAGGTGAGGCCAGTTTGGATTTTATTCAAAGTAGCTTGAGTGAATGATCGAGTATTCTAGTGAACTGAATAAATCTTGTTGTAACTATAGGGCGAGTATGCTCTATTTAAGATTCCTAGCTGGTCATCTGCATTGCACTGATGCTCATTTTAGTCATTTTAAGAAACAAATGCCCTCACAGCTGTAGAGAATTGATAGAGTATGTACCTTAGGCAAGAAAAGAGTACATATTGATAATGACTATTATGTGAGGATGGCCAAAGTGAAGGCACAGTTCTTTGAGATCATGAGATGAAGTAAATGAAGAATGTAAATTTGTTTCTGAACTATCCAGCAATCTTTAAAATATTTTCCTTATGAGCATGACCTTGTTTACTGATATGGATATGATTCTGCACTATGTTCCACCCTTTGTGAGTTTAGAAGTGGTTTCAAATGCTCACCTGATGTTCTAAGAGATGAAGGCTTTAATTATTTTGCAATGTTAAAAAAAACAGTTTGGGTATGTCTTTATGTACTGGTTATACATAAGTGATATTGTGGTTTAATTATGATATTATAGAAGGATTGCCTGAAGAAAATTCATTGTTTTCAATTAAAAAATATTTATTTTGAAACTAAAAGGAAGCAGTTTACATTGCAAACTGATGTTTAATTTAAGAATGTGTACACTTGAAACTGAAATGAATCATGTTAATTTCAATAAAATTGTAATCTGAATAAAGTTGTTGCTGGAGAGACTTGCTGATTAATAATTTAGATATTATATGAAGCAGAGTGAATAGGAACAGTTTGCCACTGTTTGATCCAGGGACAGATATCTCATCTGGAATTATGTTTGTTTGTTAATATGATTTAGGTTCATAGGTTCATACTAGGCTGCTGATCAGGATGATCACTTGTGGCCAAGCCTCAAGAGCCCATTTCCTCTGTACCCTGCAACATGAATAACTGCTACCTAATTTGCCCCTTTCATTGAGAGTTTGAGGGGCTAGAGCAGGGTGAATTTACAATTTCCCATTTCATTTGTCCAGGTTTCACTTAAAATGGGTCAGAAAGCTACTTTGCCATACATCTAAGGGAAGTCTTTTCCTTGTACAATGGAAGTGTAGTTCCTTTGAATGTTGATATTTAGGGTGGTGTTTCTTTTGTGGGTGTGTAAGAGGTCACATAGAATTGGATCTTTCCAGGCTTTCTAGGTGAGGCAGAAGTTCCCCTGTAAGGCTCTGTAGGTAACAGAGAAGAGAAGAAGTGCTTTTAGGTAGTCTGTGTAGCACAAGGAAGAGATGTCCTTGCTTCTCTCAGTGAGGAAATTCTGCAGTCTTTTTATATTATATTATATTATATTATATTATATTATATTATATTATATTATATTATATTATATTACATTATATTATATTATATTGTATTATATTATATTATATTATATTATATTATATTATATTATATTATATTATGTTATAGGTCAGATGGGAGAGAAGCAGACAGAGAGAGAGAGAGAGAGACAATGACTTCTCTTCACCTAAAATATATACCCTTCATAATCCAGCATGCTAGACAAGAGTTTCCTAATCACAGTGGATATATGGTGATGAAAGCTCATCGTGAATAAAAGTACTCACATCCCTAATAACTGTGTCAGTTATCAAAGAGGTGTCTATGTGGTAGGTGTATGGGTGCTTATTTTAGCCTAAGGGTAAACTGCTACATTTCTTGGCATGGTCCTGGCACCACTTGTTTGTACATGTATGGTCCTTATGAAGAACATGGAATTCAAATGGAAAGTTTATGACAGCAACAGGTTTGTAGTTAACCACAAACTTGGTCAACCACAAGCCCTTGACAACAGAGAAGTCAATACCACAGAGAAGCAAGCTAAGGACAGATTCCTGAGGGATGACATTAGTAACAATAACATTTGATGAGAGAGTGCTGCTAGACTAATACATTGGATTCTGTCAGGTTGCCAGTTAGCCATTGAGCAGATAACATAGGAGTTAATGTGACTAGTTCATAGGAGTGTACTAGGCTAATGGCCCTGGAGCCTATAAAAGCCTAGCCCAAAAAGATTCCTTGGCATCATGCTGCCCAGTTTGTTGATAATGCCAGAACTGGCCTAGTCAAGGTAAACGGGATGAACCAATATGCTTGCACCCAATGCATCAGTCACTTGTTCAAAGAAGTCCACCAAGTTTAGGAGGCTGGATTTTCTTTTAATAGATCCAAACTGGTTTTGGCCAAAGGACCATAGACTGCTAATGCCTTTCTTAATAAGTTCCATAATGATGTTTTCTATTGCTTTACAGATTAGGCTGGTGAGACCTACAGGTCTATAGTTTACAGACTCATTGTTGGGTCCTCTGTTATGTAAGTCTGTAAGGCTGTACCTGGTGCTGACACAAAGGCAGCCTGATACGTTTTCATATTGTCTGGACCCATGGATGAGAGGGGTGACTATTAGAGGAAAGGTAGAGGGAGATAATGGTGTAAAGGGTGTAAAGTCTGAGTTAAATGTATCCATTTATATGTTTGCTATTTCTTTTGGGATGAGTATGTGTTGTTGCTGTGTTGGTGTTGTGTATCAGCTCAGTGCATTGCTGTGTACTGAATGTAAGGTTTTTGCCATAGCTGAAAATGGCTTTGTGGTTCTCTTTAACATATGTGCCAATTTTCAGTCTGTACTTATCTTTGAAGGTTTTGATTTTTTTTTCAAAGTTCTTTGTTAATCTTTTTGAGTTCATTATATTGGGAACAATTCTATTGATTGTTTTATTTTTCTGGAGGAACTGGTGGTATTGATTTGGTGGTGCTCAAAAAGTATTAATGTAGAGTATGAAGGGTGTGTGGGAATTGGGGGTAGGGTATGGGGAATAGAGTGAGACCGAGGATTAGCGTAGGCGAATGAAGCAGGTTCAAAACCTGGCAAAGAGACAGAGGGAAAAAAATCAGTGACTTAACTTAAACAGCCATAAATCTGCTGAGAGAGATAAGTAAAAATAACAATGCAGTTTAAAAGGCATCTGAGCTAGTAGATGAAAGTCTCAATTTTGTTTGTCAAGGACACAAGTTTTAGTGCGAGAGTTAGTCCAATATCACCTTGACATGACTAATGGTGATAAGAGTAAAAAGTTGCACTTGATTGTTTGAACAACTGTATAATGTAAGGGGGTTTCTATGGACTTTGAAATGCAAAGTCGAAAGGACACCCCAACCCCCACAAATCAGCAAAATAATGAGAAAAAGTAAGCCAGAATGCAGTAGTGTAGCTATGGAAAATTACTGGATCAGAACTCAAAATTGCTACAAAAAAAGAGAAATAAACTTTAGGAAGGGAGACAGTGGACTACTAAAACAATGAACTGAATACAGTTAAAGGAGAAAGTACCAGTGGGACAAACATCTTTGTTTTAGGCTGCCATATTTATAATTTACATAAAAACATAGCCCACAGACTGGTTTTCAAACTGCAGACTTCACTGTTACATGCATAACTATTTGCTTGCAGAGACACTTTTATAGCAAAATAAAAACACACTGAAAAGACACAAATTGTAAATGTAAACGAGTACTGTGCAAGACTCACCCAGGCAGTTTTTAAGTTCCAAGCATAAACTATGCTGCAAATGTCTGTTCAGACCAATATTCCAACAGAAGCAGTTTCCTTTCCAAAAAAGCAAGGTTGCTTTTAAAACACAAGCATAAACTATGCTACAAATGTCTATTCAGACCAATATTCCAACGACATCAATTTCTTTTACAAGAAAACAAAGTTGTAGAAAGATATATAAAAGACTGCTTTTTATTATTAATAACAAGGAGGTGAACACTTTCGCTTTACAGCTTCTTCAGACCATGATAAAACTGAGAAAAACTTCACTTTTATATACATATGCAAATGGGCAAGTCTTCACTTGGCCGAGAAATGTTAGAAGTGGACATGAAAGGACTTTATTTCCTAATAGTAATAATGTGAATGTGCGTAATAATGATTGTATTAGTAATAATGTTTCCAATGCAGAAATGAGTCAGAATGATGCTCTTTTAGGCACTAACAAAGACAATTTAAATATTATTCCGTCTGGAGAAAATGTACCTGTGCCTGTGTTAGAAAATGTAACTAATGCTACTAACCCTGACTTAAACAATTTGAATGTAAGAGATGTACTGAACCATTCGGCTTTAACATCACCTAGCATCACCTCTGCAGGCAGCAGAGATAGAGCTAAGGGTAATAGCAATGATATAGTAGTACATAGGAAAACCACTTTCCTATCCAATTTTAATGCTGGCCCAGATAAACATAACCCTTTCCCCATAGCCGAGAACTCTGCCAGAGGGAGAAATTGCTCCATGAGCAGAGGAAGACAGAAGAGGAAGGCTATGGGAACAGACTTGAGAGAACCAACTATAAAGAAAATGTGGGAGAAAATGACTTAGTCTGGAACCTGTCCCATAGACCTATTGACAGGTTTGAAAGGGATTTATTGAATAGAGGTCTTTCATTTATTCCGTCCAGGGTCAGTAATATCACTGAAACTATCCTTGATGTTAAGTTGTTTGTTAGAAGTGTACAACTGAAGATGCTGTTTAAGAACAGTGAAAGAGGAATGGTTGACTGTCATTTTAGGAAACCTAGCACATTTGTACCTGTGTTACACCCTATACTTGACACCTTCAGTAAAATTGTTGAAAAGGAGTTATTTAATATGAAAGAAAATAATTATGGCACTAGTAATAAGCAAAATTTAACATCGAGACAGTTCAATGCTCTCCAGAATTTAAGAAATGACAGAAATATATCTATAAGGCCGGCAGATAAAGGTGGACCTATAATCATTCTAGATAGAGATACATATAATAGAAGCATGCTTGAGATGCTCAGAGATACAAGTTATTATGAATCTATATCTAGACAAAGAGTACAATAATTTGTCTTAAAAGTACACAATATCTTAGATGAATTATATAGAAAGGAAACTATTGATATTAATCTGTATAACTTCCTTTTTGTAGACACATCTGTCACTCCGGTCATCCAAGGATTACCGAAAGTACATAAAAATTCAGAGAATCCTCCAATGAGACCTATTGTCTCAGGTCAAGGATGGGTGACAGAGCATTTATCAGTGTACGTTGAGAAGACATTAAGACCCATAGTTAATCTAAATACCTTTATTTTGAGAGATTCTAAACAATTTTTGTTGGATTTCTATGATATAACTACAAAATTAAAGAACAGTGAGTTAGTTATAATGGTGACAATGGATGTCACCTCACTGTTTACAAATATACCCAATGATATAGGTGTTAGGAATATTAGAACTTATTTAGAAAGACATTGTAGTTTAAATACAACCAAAAGAGAATTACTTTGCTTATTTCTTGAACTGGTATTAGACAATAATATTTTTTTGCTTGAGGATTCTCTATACTTACACTCCTTGTGCCAATAGCTACGCCAACCTGGTGATGGCTTCATGGGAAGATGAAAAACTCTTTCAACTTGAAACATTTAAGAAATTTGTTTGTTTTTATAGGAGGTTTGTGGATGATTTGTTTTTTTCTGTGGGTTGGTACAGCAGAAGATCTGCGTTTATTTTATGATGAAGTAAATTCTTTAACCCCTTTCTTAAAATTTACTATGACTACTTCAAAGGACAGTATAGCCTTTTTGGATGTAACTATACAACGCATTCATGATGGAGCTTCTAATACAGGCATACATAGGCAAGACTGCTACAAAAATACATTACTGCACAGAAATAGTATGCACCCCCAACATGTCTTTAGAAACATTATTACAGGACAGGCTATAAGAGCATCTAGATTGAACCCTAGGCAGAATAATTTTGAAAAGGAACTTGAGGTTTTAAGTAATAGATTAACTACACGTAGCTATAATCATAAAGAAGTAGAAGCTTGCTTTACTAATGTTGTGCAGAAGAGAGAAAATGGAGCATGTCCCTACTTCTCTGATAAGGGCAAAAGTTACTATAGAAACCCAGATAGAACAGAGGACACAGCTGATAGTGGACAACAGAAAATAACTTTATTCTACACCCAAGATGTATGTTTGGTTAAGGATGTACTAAATAAACATTGGGATATTCTTACCACAAACCCTGATATAAAAGAGCTAGTGGGAGAACATCCATGATATACATTTAGAAACAAAAATAATTTACATCGGCTATTATGTTTTCCAGATAGCACCATACCAAACACACCAAGTTGTAGAGGTACTGCAGCTTGTGGAAAATGTAATTTTTGCAAATATATAGACAGCAGTAACATGTTCGTACATCCTGTAACCTCAAGACTCTATACATTCAAGGTTACTGGTTCATGTTATACAGAACATTTAGTTTATTTAGCTATCTGCCTGGAATGTAGTGGTTTTTATGTAGGAAAAACAGATAGACAGTTGAGGAACAGAATCAGGGAACATGTGTACCAAATTAAAATAAAATCAGAAGTGAATGCCTTGTCCAAGCATGTCTTAAAGGAAGGGTCCAAACATAGTTTTAAGTTTATGATTTTAGAAATTAATTTACCTAGCAGGAGAGGGGGAGATATAAGGAATCGAACTGAACAGTTAGAGGCAGATTGGATAATTAGATTGCAAGCACACATTCCCAGGATTGAATGACAAGATTCCTTTAAAACCCAAGCTAAAAAGTACAAAATTCAAATGCTAGATGGAAGACTATATTTCATATGAGATATATTTTATTTTCTATATATGTTTGTGTAAACTTTATACTAATTTTATATATCAGTTCTGTTATATGATTTTATACGAATGTAAACATTTTATTGAAGTCGCAGAATTCACTGCAGTCTATGTGAATGGCTTCATTTTCACAAACTGATTTTTTACTAACAGAACTAATTGTTTAATTGTTTAATTGTTTGATTAATTATTTATGAGTGTGTATATAAAAGTGAAGTTTTTCTCAGTTTTATCATGGTCTGAAGAAGCTGTAACACCTCCTTGTTATTAATAATAAAAAGCAGTCTTTTATATATCTTTCTACAACTTTGTTTTCTTGTAAAAGAAATTGATGTCATTGGAATATTGGTCTGAATAGACATTTGTAGCATAGTTTATGCTTGTGTTTTAAAAGCAACCTTGCTTTTTTAGAAAGGAAACTGCTTCTGTTGGAATATTGGTCTGAACAGACATTTGCAGCATAGTTTATGCTTGGAACTTAAAAACTGCCTGGGTGAGTCTTGCACAGTACTCATTTACATTTACAATTTATGACATTTTTATTGGAACTGTGCAGGCACCTTTGCTTTATCGTGGTGTTTTTCGTTACTATTTATACACTGAAAAGACAGTTGAGTGCACTGAGTCAATATTATATGTGCACAAATACTAGCTCAGAGCTGAAAGTGGTTTAATAACTGTTTCAGGCAAGTAGAAATAAGAAAGGAAGGGAGGAGACCAAGGATTACTTCCTTGAAGGCAATCAGGTCCACTAAAGAAAGACAGGAGGATATAAATAATGGGAATAGCAAGTGTAGAAGAAGTGAATATAAGAGAAATAAATAGTTTGAGTAAGAACAGTATGAGTAAATGTCATTGTCTGTCAGAAAGTAGAGAATAAAAACTGACCAGCAGGATGTCAGTGGAGGAGGGTTTACAGAATATAAGGCTATTGCTTATGAACTGGGACACTGAAGCACTGGTCTTCAGACTAGTCACTATGCAGGCTAAAATACAAACAGAAGACTGGATGCCCCTAAGACTTACTTAAAGCACAAGGGCATTGCATATTTATACTAGAGTTCTGCCAAAGAGGTTTTACCTGAACTTGGCATTATATATATATATATATATATATATATATATATATATATATATATATATTATAATCAACAACCAATTCAAATTCGATATCCATATCCAACACTGTCTTCTCTACTGGAATAAGAAATGTCTTGCTCCCAACTCCAAACCCACCCTTGCCCAAGCCTATCTCCTTCCATGTCTCCTCTACATCTCCCCTATCCTAACTCACCTCCAATCAAACCTTCTCTCCAAACTAGAACAAGTTTACAATAACATAGCCAGCTTCACTAGTAACCGGCCTTATAAATCCCATCATTGCCTTGCCCTGAAACAGCTTCAATGGCTAGAATTCCCCCAGCTCTTTCTACTTGCCCAGCTGCAGCTCACACACTTCCTACTCAACAAACCACTAGCCTGCCCATCACTGTGTACCTTAGTATCCCCTTATACCTCAACCCGGTCTCTTTGTAATTCCAACCAGCACCTTCTAGACATCTATAAACTTATGGTAAACTCTTCTATAAACACTCTTTGTCCTTGCATGGAATAGGCTACTACCTCACATTCGTAGCATCACTACCTCCATCTGCTTTAAAACTGAAGTCAGGTGCTACTTTTTCAGCTCAAAAGCCTGTCCTTGGCTAAGTCCTCCATAATCTGCATTTTCCTTTCTTTTTCTTTTCACTATCTGTCTGCATCTAATAATTCAATGACTAATCTGTTCACTAGACAATACTACATTATGCAACATGGGAAAGATATGTCATTATTGTAAAAAACTTGAATGTACTAGTTGCATTTAGTTCATTTTGTTTTATTTTTATTGCAGTAAATCGTTTCACCTGATTACTGCATATGTAATTTTTACTTATGTTGTATTGCTGCACTGTTTTATTGGGTTTTGTATATTGCCTACTATGTTATCTTTTCATGTTTGTATTGCTGGAGCTTTTCTCCTTGGGTCTCCACTGAAAATGGGCCATTGGCTCAGATAGAATAACCCGGTTAACAAATGTTAAATAAAAAATAAAATAAATTTGTGTCTGAAGAGGATCAATGCCTCAATGCATGCTTTTAGGCAAACACAGACACTGTCCACAGATGTAACAGTGTATCAGATGGGATCATAGAGGGGAGGTGCTTAAATTTCATCAGGTTATTATCTGCTAGCTATAATAGAGTTCTCTAACAATAATATCTAAAGACAGAAGTGTTAGATGACAAATCAGGTTTTACCCTCATAGTGAATATTACAGAATGGTGGTTAGGTTTGACCAATATTGGGAACAGCTACAGGTGTAAAGCATAGTGGGATTATACTAGTGAAGACTAGATCCAATACTTTTTATCCTCTATTTGGAATGTGAATTAATTGCTATGAGTAGCATTTATGAGAACTAGGAAGCAATCTGCACACTTATTTGTGATCAAGTAGGTTTCCAGTTAATGGAAGGATAGTTAAAATCTCCCAGGAGAATAATATTGGATTCAATGAGGGGTTTCCATTTAGTTTAGATTTGATTTCTAGGTTGGGGGGTAACATAGAAGAGGTACAGTAGTTTTCTGTAATGTAGCATTTTTTTAATGACAGTAGGATATGGAGGACCTTCAAATCATTATTCCCATCTTATGAGTTGAGATGTGATTTAGCTTCTTAAGAAATGGATGTGTGCCCCTCCCCTCATAGCATAGTCATTTTAAGCAGTAGATCTGAAACAGTAGTAAGCAGTGAAACCTGACATTGCGGGGATGCTATCCCTACAATGATACCATCTTTCAGTAGCTATGCATAAATGTATAAAATTGTATTTATATTTTTGAGGGTCAGGTAGGCCTATAAAGAGTGCTTCAAGTGTAAAGCAGTATTACCGTTATATAATCTTCATTTTATTTGACTATGTCTGTTGTTTGAGGAGCCTGACCTTGCCTAGAAAAAGCACTATAGGGGAAGTGTTAACTGATACATGAAATCTAGAAGGAGACAGGTGCAGAACATCCATACAAAAGTAGGTAAGGCTATCAGTCATCTCATCCCAGGCTGATATATTGGACCCCTTTAGAATGGCACCAATAACTAAGTCAATAGTTAAAGCCATCATTATTGGTGATGGTAGGATGCTGCTCTAAACTGATTTCATACCAACCTCCGATGCATATTCCGGCAGATCTATCATGACCCACTTCATATTATCCAAGGAGGAGTTCCCCAAGGTATTCACACCCATGTGAAAAATGCCCAATTCATATGTGGACCTTGGGTGAAGGGACTCAAGGACTTTAGTAATATGGCAGATCCTGGCATCTTAGCGACAACATACTGTCAACTGCTCCTGCTAATGCTGATGAGTGGTGCATCTGTATGTCACATTATGGGGGTCACCTTGACTAGGTTATTAGAGGTACTGTCTCAGCCTTGCTGCCATAAGGGCATTGGCCTGTCAGCTGGGTGACACCATTATGTTCTTCTACTGTTTGTAGTGTTTGTATGTGCTGTTTGCTTGTAAGTGTGATGCTGAGTGCCCTGTATGCACAACCTACATCTTCGAGGGCTTTGAGGTTTGGGAAGGGATTTGTACTGCACCTCAGTATAATATAGCATATTTGTTGATTTAGGACAAGATGACCATGACTGTGTAAGGAGGGCATCAGTACTGATAACCTGGTCATTACTGCTAATACATTTTAATAAGGGTAGCCTCTGAGATTAGTAAAAACTTGCACCTTTCATATATCCATTCTTTCAGTGAAGGAAACAAATAGATAACAGTAAGTATGAGGCAGTTGTTGCATTGCCTCAGCATGTCTAGTTCTACCAGGTTGGCTACAGATGGCTTTGGAGATTGTGACTTCATTACTCCTAATGTCCTGTGTGTAAGGAGTATGTCAATAATGTCTGTGAAAGGAAGAATTTTTAAATATTAATTATTAATTAGGAGAAGAGATGAGATTTTTTTCTAGTAAAGTAATGTATTACAATAGAGTTAAAAGCACAAAAAGTGAAGAAGGGGTATAACTGAACTAAGGAAGTACAGTTAACACAGCAGTAGGAATATAAGTGTTGTAAAGTGGCTTAACACGTCCAACTTAATCGTCACAACTAGAGAATTACAGTTGAAGTCAAGCTAATTTTTAACATTTTCAAATCTGGCTCAGCTTACACAAGAATGGAGATACAACACAATGACTAGTAGCAGCAGGTTGGGAGGTGAGCAATATTAATTGCTTAAAAATGGTCTGCTTCTAGATATATGTGGCTAGGCATCTTATAGTTCCAATGATCACTTGCCTAGTTTGTTCCTATGTTCCTAATAATGAAATTACAGTCAACAGTGAGGGAAGTCCCAGCAAATGTTTTAAAAAACAGTGGCTAAGCAGTCTGGCACAGTTTCCACAACAGCAGAGGCTTGTATTACTATGGATGGAAAGCTGTAGAATGACAGATAGACTCGAAGGCAATAATCACACTGAATAAGTTCCAGCTCTTTAAAAATACAGTATAATAAAAGCAGTAGCAAAGTCTGTGAATATAGTATAATGACTAGTGAATACAATATAATGACTAGCAAACAGGCTCAGGTGCTAGAGCAGCAATGAATATCAATTGCAGTGCAAGCAAATGACCCGTTCAACTCAAGATGAACAACACTTTATAGGTTCATAGGTAGGTACTAGGCTATCTGCCCGAAGGCATTTATAGGCCTAGCCAGAATGTGTTGGCTTTCGTCGCCGCCTTAGATTAGTTCCCTGTGCCTCTGTCCAGCAGACCCACTGAAGTGATCCCCGGGGTAAACTTTCTGTTTCCCATCCACTCGTCAAGGTTTCTCTTGAAGAGTGCTAGCGAGGAGCTCTGCCTAATGTAGACTGGAATCTTGTTCCAAAGCATGGGAAGTCTCTGGGACAGGAATCTATCCCTCCAGCACATCCTATTTATTCTTGTGGTGAGGTTTAGATCCCTAGGGCATGTGGCTTGAGGGGATAAGGTTTTCTTTAGGTGCAGCATGTCCATCAATTCTGGGTTGGACATGGCCTTGTATGTCAGGCAGAGATCACCTCTGAGCAGGCATTATGCAACTGAGTACAGCTAGAGATTCTTCAGTCAAGCTGCATAGGGCATCTCTTTGAGGGCAGTGATCCTCTTGGTGAGGTACTTCTGTGGTCTTTCCAGCTGTTGCAGGCATCTTGAAAGGAACATCACACATGGGGCATTGTACTCTATGATGGGTCTGATGAGTGATGAGTAGAGGGGCACAATGACCTCTTTTGATCTGGATGCAAACCCTTTTATGATTAGGTGGGCCACATAGAAGGATTTTCTAACCACTTTGGCAATGTGATTATCAAAGGAGAGATTATTATCTACTTGGGTCCCCAGATCCCTTATTACATTTTCTATATTTAGGAGACTGCCACCTATGTGATAGTTTGTGGGTACTTTGTTATTTCCAAAGGGAATAACTATGCACTTTTTGGCATTTAGGCTCGAGGCCATGATTTTGACACCAGGTATCCATCTCAGTGAGACCCTTTTGGAGGATGTCTGCATCAGCCGGTGAGTCATTTATAGCCCCTAGTTTGCAGTCATCTGTGAACTTCATCAGCCATAGTCCTCCTGTGCTTGTCTGTACCTCTGAGAAGTATATGTCAAACAGCAGGGGTCCTAGGACTGAGCCCTGGGGAACGCCACTTGTAACCAGTTTAGAGTCAGACCTAGCTCCCACAACTCTCACCATTTGGGTTCTGTCTGTGAACCAATTGGCAATCCATCTTGTGACATAAGGGTTTATGTTCAGGCTGGTGGGCTTGTCTATAATACCAGAATGGGGAATGGTGTTGAAGGCCTTTGCGAGGTCTAGGTAGGCTGTGTGTGCCACCTTTCTCTCATCTATAGCCTTGGTAACTGTCTCAAAGAAGTAAACCACATTTAGGAGGCATGATCTGCCCTTAACAAAGCCGAACTGGGTAGGGTCCAATGATTGGAGGTTCCCAATGTCTCTGTTAATGAGTTCCATGATGATGCGCTCCATAGCCTTTCAGACCAAGCAAGTCAGGCTTATAGGACGATAGTTACTGGGGTCTGTTGTGGCTCCACCTTTGTGGAGTGGAATAACTGTTGCTGTGCATCACTCTGTGGGTACGTAGCTTGTGGACAGGCTGAGTTTGAACAGTGTGTTTAGATGAGGGGTTAGTTCATCTTTTAGCTTGTGTTGGATGCAGCCTGGGACACCGTCCGGTCCCACTGATGCTGTGTTTTTGGCTTTGGAGAGAGCTATTTTAGCCTGAGTGTCTGTGATTTCAGGGGCTCTACATTCTTCTGGTATGGTTATGGGCCCTTTTGATTGCCCATGTATTTTACATATCCCATGTGCCTCTGTTACAGGAGGTTTGTTTTGTTCAGTGTGATCTTCCAACTCTTTGTTTTAATTTGTTAGTTGGGATATTTTGCAGTAACCCTAATGATAATGAACATCAGCTGGGTATAACAACCCTGTGTTTCTTATGCTTAGTCAAATACTCTGCTTATGTGGTCATAACAAGGCCAAAATATGCATATTTATGTTAGTGAGGTTTGGCTTTATTGGCCTGAAATTGTCCATTAAAACGCCTTCAATCAGAATCGCCATATAGCTGAAACACCTGATGTGTTCATAAGGGTCATTTACATATATCCCATGTGCCTCTGTTACAGGAGGTTTGGGAGGTCACTCGGAAATTCTAGGTTGGCTGGAGTTTTCATTTAGTTTTTTTCTGATTGTTGTTTCAGTGTGACCTTCCAACTCTTTGTTTGAATTTGTTGTTTGGGATATTTTGCAGTAACCCTAATGATAATGAACATCAGCTGGGTATAACAACCCTGTGTTTCTTATGCTTAGTCAAATACTCTGCTTATGCTATGTTGATGAGGTCATAACAAGGCTGAAATATGCATATCCATGGCTAATCGGGCTTGGCTTTATTGTCTCTTAAAACGACTTTAAATATAAAAGTCATGGGCAATCAGAATTGCCATATAGCTGAAACACCTGATGTGTTCATAAGGGTCATTCGCATATATCCCATGTGCCTTTGTTACAGAAGGTTTGGGAGGTCACTCATTGGAAGTTTTATCTTGACTGGAGTTTTCATTTATTTATTTTTTTTTTTATTGTTTTTTCAGTGTGACCTTCCAACTTGGGGTCGCCACAGCGGAACTCCGGTCCACTAATGATTGGTAGTGGATTTTTACATACCGGGTTACCAGCCCTGATGCACAACCTTCAACGAAGGCACGCCCCATTCACTTATGCCTCCACACAGAAGACGGTCTAGCTGAGAATTGTACAGGACAACGTCTTGCTATGAGGCGACAACGCTACCGCAGCACCACCACCGCAGTATATATATATATATATATATATATATATATATATATATATATATATATATATATATATATAGATAGATAGATAGATAGATATAGATATATATATATATATATATATATATATATATATATATATACTAAATAATATGTACTCTCTCTCTCTATATATATATATATATATATATATATATATATATATATATATATATATATATATATATATATATATATATATATATATATATATATATATATATATACAGAGAGAGAGAGAGATAGATACTTATTTGAAAAACTGTTTTTTAATACATTTTATTGAAGTTACGGTCATCCAGATCATGAATAGGGCCATATGTCTATACTGTTAAATAACATACATTTTCTGGATGAGTTAAGTTGGCTATGGAGAGGATATGGAGACCTTTTTCTTAAATATCATGATTTGGCTAGATTAATTGTGTTGGTAACCACGCTAAACAGTAGTGTATGTAAATAAAAATGGATGTGACTGGTGGCCTGCCCTCAGGACTGAGGTGAGGTATATCAGTATATTTTGAACAGAAAAGAGATTTAGGGGAAATGGTTAGTATTAATTATAATTGGTGTCATTCCTGGCTACACCATTTGCAACAAATAAAATGTGTGATGTATGAAAAATGCCCATAGTTATACATTAGTGGAAGTTTTGTATCAGTGGTAGTTAGTTAAATAAAGATGTAATAGCTTTGTTGGCTTAATTCCCATGAGTACTGGATTTCGTAGAAAATCTTTATATTTTTAAATGATTAGAGGAGAAGAAACAATTGGGGTGGAAAGGTAGGGCTTTGGTGCCTATTTATCATGTAACAGACTAGGCAGTAATGCTTGTTTGCTGGGTACAAAAATGTGATGAATGTGACACAATTACTATTATGTAAAGGATATTACTTATCTTATTTTTCTGAGTGAATATTAAGAAACGATTATGAAGGGTGTAATGAGGATAATTAGTCATTATGTTGTATTCTAGAATGTATATATGAGATTAGCATTATTGGAAGGGGAGAGATATAACTGTAACAATGTCATGCCGTGTTTTTGATTACAATTAATCCAGCTCATGTTGGTGCTTAAAATAGACTATGACTAGAATTTAAACTGACTTTATTGATTTATACAGGACAAGTGGAATTAAACTGAGTTCACTGATGTATATGTTTAGTATGAGTGCTCTGTTTTTGTATTATTAAAGGTGATGTTTAAAAATACAACATGCATGCAATAGAAAAAGTCAACATCTCAACCTTGTTTCTTACTTCAACGTATCACAGGAAAGTATGGCTATATCCAAAAGTAGAAAATATTGATGTTTTTAACAACTTATAAACAGCTTTTTCTACCTTAGATTGTAAAGTCTACGAAAGGTAATAATAAGAAAAGGCTATAGTGACAATCCTGTAGACATAATTTCAATTTTGTATAGCATGCAAATAATACCATCTTTAAGAGAAAAAGTCATTGAAGGATCTTTGTAGTGGGAAAAGAATAAGACAACACTGCCTTATATCATCTTGATTTTTATAATTGATGCAAGTAGCAACATTAAAAGGACAGAAAGGCATTAGAATTGTTATCCAAAGTAAATAGAGACAGGTGACCTGTTTTTGAATATGTTGCTGTTACGGCAGTAATATCTTTAAACATCCAGTCATTAAAATGTTACAAAAAGTAAAATCAACTAATTTTACCAAATGAGACAAAACAATAATCAGACTTTCTTTAAAGTTAAAAAATACTAATACTATATAATATAAGTATCTAGGAGTTTTTTTTTCTTCAGGTGATCAACACTTGGTTATGGATGAATATGAGATGGATGGCTTAGATCACATAAGTGCTTCTTGGGAGGGGCAGTTAAGGAAGAGAACGGTATTTTGTTGACATCAGGTGTAAGAAGGGATTTTTATAAAGTAGATAACAAGGTAATTGGGAAAGCCATACAAGAATGGGACTGGAAGGAATACTTGATGGACAGATCTGAGTCCTGGAATTCCTTGCATATATTTATTGACCATCAATGATGGCTAATATGAGGGCTAACAGTAAACGTCCATTGTGGTCAAACAAATTAGAAAACTAAAGAAGGAAGAAGAACCACTACTGTGTGGTATACAATAGGGGGACAAATTTGGCAAACAAGATTAGATATAAAAAGGTCAGATTGAAATTTAGGAAGTTAGGTATGAGTAAAATCTGGTAAAGCATATGACTAGTAATAAGAAGGCTCTATACAAATACCCGAGAAGTTACATGAGTAAAACCTTACAGATTTAATAGCAGAAAATAATGGGATACTAGTAACTTATCCCCATATATTAGCAAATATATTTGCTGATAAATTTTCAGAATTTAAACATTTATTGAAATGTGAACATGCTGAGGACTTGACTTCTATTTCTGACTTTATCCATATTATTACAGAGTCACTGTTAGCAAAGGCTTTAAAAACTATTAAACAACAAACTGCCCCTGAACCTGATGGATTAAATAGCTATTTTTTAAATATTGGGTGGATGAGTTTATGCACACCAGTCTGTTATATTTTTTCTATGACTGAGTTTATGCACACTTTTTCTTCTTCTTTCGAGGTCGCCACAGCGAATCATCTGTTTCCATTTCTTCCTGTCCTCTGCATCTTGCTGTGTCACACCAACCACCTGCATATCCTCTCTCACCACATCCGTAAACCTTATTTTTATTTTATTTTATTTTTTTATTTATTTAACATTTGTTAACCAGGAAAGTCCGACTTGGAACAAAGCCAATTTTCAGTGGAGGCCCGGGGAGAAAATGCTCTGGATTCATGTCTTTGTAATTTGGGAGGAAACCGGAGTACCCAGAGGAAACCCACATGAACGCAGGGAGGGCATGCAGACTCTGCACAGAAGGCACCCCAGCTGAGAATTGAAACAGAAAACCTCTTGCTGTGAGGCAACACTATCGCTGCACCACTGCGTCTTTTCCTCTTACCTGGCAGCTTCATCCTTAGCATCCTTTTCCAATATACCCAGCATCCCTCCTCAGCATCTGTCCAAACCAATGCAATCTCACCTCTCTGGCTTTGTCTCCAAACCATCCAACCTGAGCTGACCCTCTAATATACTAATTCCTAATCCTGTCCATCCTTGTCATACCCAATGCAAATCTTAAGATCTTTAGCTCTGCCACATCCAGCTCTGACTCCTGCCTTTTTGTCATTGCCACTGTCTCCAACTCATATAACATAGCTAGCCTCACTATCCTCTTGTAGACCTCCCCTTTAACTCTTACTGGTACCCGTCTGTCACAAATCAATCCTGACACTCTTCTACAACCACTCCACCCTGCCTGTACTCTCTTCTTCACCTCTCTTCCACTCTCGCCATTACTCGGAGTTGTAGATCCCAAGTATTTAAACTCATCCACCTTTGCAACTCTACTCCCTGCATCCTCACCATTCCTCTAGCCTCCCTCTCATTCACACACATATATTCTGCCTTAGTCCTGCTGACCTTCATTCCTCTCCTCTCTAGAGTATATCTCCACCTCTACAATGTCTTCTCAACCTGTTCTGTACTCTCACTACAGATCACAAAGTAATCTGCAAACATCATAGTCCACGAGAACTCTTGTCTGATCTCATCTGTCAACCTGTCCATCACCATTGCAAATTAGAAGAGGCTCAGAGCTCATCCTTGATGCAATAACACCTCCACCTTAAACCCATCCATCACTCCCAATACAGACCTCACCACTGTCACACTACCCTTCGTACATATCCTGTACCACTCTTACATCTCTGCCACTCCTGACTTCCTCATACAATACCACAGCTCCTATCTAGGCAACCTGTCATATGCTTTCTCTAAGTCCACAAAGACACAATGCAACTCCTTCTGACCTCTATACTTCTCCATCAACACTCTCAGAGCAAACATCACATCTGTAGTGCTCTTTCCTGGCATGAAACCATACTGCTAATCATTAATCATCACCTCCCTTCTTAACCTAGCTTCCAAAACTCTTTCTCATAACTTCATGCTGTGACTGGACAAATGTATTACTAATGACCTCCTTAATTCTCTTACTAATTCCTATCCTAAGGTGCCGGTTAAATTCGGCATCTCAAAAATCAGAAAAGCATCACTGAACCACCTTTTAGACCCATTGTTGTTGCCAGTGGCTCCAAAACACATAATCTGGCACTATTTGTAGATAAAATTACTAAGCATGTAGTGGAGAGAGCAGTACATCTAGTTAAGGATTTTTGGGATTTTCTAGCACAGCTTAAACAAAATCTATGGGCAGCTGATTTGGTATTTTTAACCATTGATGTGAAAGATCATTTTCCTGTATTTCTAAGTAAGAAGGACTAGAATTATTTGAAGAGACACTCTTTACATGTTCCACCTTGAATCACGGTAAAGTAAACCTGGTGTGTGAAATGATGGCACTTATCTTAGAGAATACAGTAGATACCAGGAATAATAATGGATTAGTGATACTCCCATTCTATAAGAATAAAATAAGTCAAAGGTCCTCTATTTGCCATGTCAGTTTTTTTTTTGGAATGCTCTTTCCATGGGAATTAGGAAAGCAGGTAGTACACTATTATTAAATAAATTGTTACATGATTAGATGGATGATATGGGCATTTTATCCTATATTCATAGGTGGTAAGCTCTTTGAAGGCTTTTTATATGCTAATGACCTTGATCTAATAAAACAATGAAACACTGAAAACTTGGCTAAATGTGATAATTACTTAAAATTATAGCTGGAAAGGTGGCACATGCAATATGCCTGGTTATTTAAATGCATAATACCTAGGAAACAGAATCAATACTCCATATGCATATGGTGCTGACACTTTGAAAGTTGAAAGCAGAATGAACTCTATACAGGTGTTTACAGACCACTTAAAAATGACTGAAAGTCCCAAAATCTTTTCCTTGGTCTATTCATGGGAGGACTTCAGTTCAATTAATGAATATGACTAATGAAGTCATCAACAATGTTCAAGTGATACTGAACTGTTCTCAAATAGCAAAACATCTAGAATATGATTTATTAATCAACTTGCTAAAATGATTAAGGATATATTGAAGATATATGGATTCAAGTCTTTTGATAACTGTTCGGGGAAGGAGATTCATATGGCTGAATTGTATCCCCATCAGTTGAAAAAATTGTAAAAACTTTATGAAAAAAAACTTGAATTGGAGCATGAGAATATGTGTGTGTGTATATACGTATTTGAAAAATTGGGTTTAATGAATTTTACTGAAGGTAAGATCATGCAGAGCATGAACAGGGCTATACTGGAAAATAACATACATCTTTGTGAATGTGTTAAGTTGGCTATGGAGAGGACACGGAGCCCCTTTCCTTCAATATCATAGTTTGGCTAGTTTAAAAGTTTTGATTTGAGGAGTTGATGGGTAGCCTCATTGACTGATAGTGTACGTAAAAAGAATTAGATGTGACTGGTGGCCTGCTCTCAGAACTGAGTTGGAGTATGTAAGTTTATTTTGAACAGAAAACAGATTTAACATAAATGGTTGGTAGCATTTACAGGGGCATCTTTCTTGGCTATACCATTTGCAACAAATAGAATGTGGAATGTATGTAAAATGTCCATAGTTATACATTAATGGAAGTTATGTATCAGTGGTAGTTAAACAAATATGTACTAGTTTTATTGGCTAAATTCCCATGAGTACTGGATTTTGTATAACCAAAACTGGTGTTGACTGTCTATATAATGTTTATATTTTGTGTGATTAGAAGAGTAGAAACAATTAGGGTGGAAGGAGATTCAAATGGCTACATTGTACACCCATCAGAGATCAATACATGTGAAATGGAACAGCTTATCAGATCCAGTCTGGAGCGAAACAGGGTAAACAGGCCACTTTTGCAAGGTGTGAATCTGAGCCATTATCTGGGTTTTGAAGTGTTATCCTTTTAGCTGATAATGTAACAGACAAATAGTTAGAGGGTAAATAAATGTTGTCTTCTTTCTTATCACATCCAATAAGGTGATTGACTTTCTCTAGAAGGTTTGAGAGGTGAGAATTTTTGCTCTACAAGTCTTTACATATAGTACGCCCTTTTGCAAAATATGCAGTAGAAAAAGCATCATTCTCAAGATCCATTTATTTGCATAGACATTTGCTAACAAATACAACTAAGTCACTGGACTTTCTCAGGATGCCTCATAAAACAATTACTGCAGGCAGTTGAACTATATTAGCGAACTATAGACCCATTACCCTGACTGCCCTTATCTACAAGGCCATGGAAAGAATCATCATGGACCTTATCAAACAGAACATAGGGAACCTTCAGACTCATGCCCCAACCCAGTTTGGTTTTGTCAAGGGTAGATCTTGATTATTAAACCTAGTGAACTTCTTTGAGAAAGTCACCAAAGCCCTGGATGAGGGTAAAGCAGTAGACACTCCCTATTTTGATTTAGCCAAGGCATTTGACATAATTCCCCACTCAGGGATCATTGAGAAACTCGCCCAACTGGGTATTAAACCATGTGTCATTAGATGGGTAGCAAACTGGCTGACAGATAGAACACACACTGTTAAAGTTGGGGAATCTACTTTCACCAGTAGGCCAGTTACCAGTGGTGTACCACAAGGATCTGTACTTGGTCCTCTATTATTTGTAATTTATATTTATGAAGTCCAGTTAAATAGACGGCCTGTGGCTTATTAAGTTTGCAGATGACTGTAAACTGAGTGCAATTATAGAGTCCCCCAATGATATCGACAAATTACAGAAGGGACTGACAAAGACTAATTATTAGTGCCAGGGCCATGGACTAAAATTAAACATAAAAAAATGCCTCATTATTCCATTTGGCAAAGAAGTAGCCCCTCCTATTTATGATATAGATAGCACCCCTCTAAGCTCAAACACAGTGGGGTGAGACTTCAGAGCACAGGTTGATAGAAATATAAACTCTGATCACCATGTGTCCACAGTAGTAAGGAAAGCCTTCTGCACTGCCCATCTTATAAATAAGGGCATTGCATCCAAGCCCAGGGAGGTCATAACTCTACTGTACTCATCCCTTATCAGAACACTGATTGAGTACTATGCACTCTTCTGTATGTACCTCACCAAATACTGCAGCAAATGGAGAGACCACATAGGTTTTTAACCAAGAGAATTCAGGGCTTACATGGAAAGACTGAAAGCCTTATTACTGTATTCTGTATCAAACAGTCTGCTGAGAGGTGACCTGTGCCTGGCCTTCAGAGCAGTCTCTGACCCTGTCCTAATGGAAATGATGCACATCTGCAAACCAAATGGGATAGTCATTCCAGGGATCTCAACCTAGCCTTTGACATTAATATAACTTGTGCAAGAGACAGATATGTCTCCTAGAGATTCCTCTAGAATAAGCTCCCACTTCATGTGAAGCAGAGTTCCTCACTCCTCAATGACTCTATTTAAGTACAATCTTGACAACTGGATGGGTAAGGGCAAATTCACCCCTTGGGTAGCACCTATGGCCTTCATAGACAGGTGTGCTCATCATAGTATCACTATGCAAACAACGACCATCTAACTATGGTCAAATAGGGTATGTGGGTGTTTTTTTACATGGCTAGGCTTGTAAAGTCCCTAGGGCTATTAGCCTAATAACCTTCTATGAACCTATGAACCAATAAAAAGTTACCATATAAATGAAGTTCAGACATACAGTCATACTGGGACATACTTCAGTAATAAGAGGATGTCGTCCAGACAGAACTATACACTTTATAGCAAGTAGCTATGAACATTTGGTACACAGAATAGTCATAATAGGTGACAGATAATGACTAATAAGATAGCTAGATGAACCTCCATATCTGAATGTAGATTTTGGCATTATGGCTTTCCAAAGTATGAACACATTTTTTTTGTATTTTAAATGATCTTTGAATAATGATGAAAGGTGTTAAGTGACTGAACATGCTGTACTGGATCAGGCCAGCTGTTCCAAAGTTTCAGAATGAAGTTTTAAAATGACCTATTGATATAGGAATTTCTTGATCTGCATTTATCAAGGAAGGTCTGCTAAGATGAATGAAATGATCAGCAACCATCTCCCTGGTTAGATCTGACCACAAACTAATCACCATGGAAATCCACATCTCACCCGCACATCCTGCAAGGGTAACCACCATGAAAACCTTCTCCAAAGCTGACTTTGGGCTCTAAAAACAGAGGTGGCTAACTTCACGGCACCCATGTCAATGGAAATAGATGCATGACTGCCGAATCCTACAACAATGCACTGTACAAACGCGTACATAAATGCATGGAACTAGCCAGACCCAACAGAACCGAGACGCTCTCCTCCAAAAAAAGGAAGCTAATTTGATGGTCCCCTGCCATTAATAAACTCTACAACAGGAGGAAGAAACTGTTGCAGAGAAAGGTGAAGTCCCAAGACTGGAAAAACTCCCTTATTTGCCTCAACAAAAAGTTGAGATCCCTCATCAAAATGTCTAAAGCCAGCTATGAAGGCAGAATTGTGTCAGACACTAAAAACAACCACAGAGCCTTCTATAGTTATATCAAGAATCTCCACTGCAATACCCAGGTTTGCTCTGAGTTACTGCACAATGGAACCTCCTATACTGAGCCAACAGATATTGCCAACATACTGGCCGACAGATTCAGTGCCAACTTTACCCATCTCTCCCCCCTAAAGGACCAATCACAATACTGGAGGAATACCAGGCACCCAGCATTATCGCAGTACACATTAAAGCAGCATTATCCAAGGCCAAGAATACAGCTTCTATGGGATCTGACAATATCCCTGGCTGTGTCCTACATGAACTACAGAGTGAACTGGCACCACATCTGTGTGCCCTGTTCAATCACAGCCTCACCTCAAGCTTTGTCCCTATCGAATGGTGCACTGTTACAGTCATCCCTCTCCATAAAGGGGGAGTGACTACAGACCCTGGGAATTATCGCTCTATTAGTCTGACAAGTCTGATATGTAAAGCCATGGAGTACATCATCATGGACCTAATTAACAAGGATATAGGAAATCTCCAAACTCTAGATCCCATGCAATTTGATTTTATGAAAGGTAGATCATGCCTGCTCAACCTGGTTGACTTCTTTGAGTCAGTCACCAGTACTGTGGATGAGGGCAAGGCAGTTCATACAACCTACCTCGATCTGGCCAAAGCCTTTGATACCATTACCACATTGATGGGAGCCTACTGAACACTGAAGGCGTTATAAGAGATCTGGGCACACAGGTTGACACCAACCTCTCCTTTAACCAGCATATTGCCACTGTAGTCAGAAAGTCCTTCTAAGTGGCACATCTCATTACCAAGAGTTTTGCATCCAGGAAGAAAGAGGCCATTGTCTCCCTCTACTCTTCCCTCATTAGGCCAGTCATTGAGTACAATACCCCATTTGGCATGTACCTCACTAGACACATGCAACAGCTGGAAAGGCCACAAAAGTACCTGATGAAGAGGATCCTAGGCCTTAAACACATGTCCTACATGGACAGGCTCAAAAAACTCCAGCTATTCTCTGTCTCATATCATCTACTAAGAGGCAATCTCTGCTTAACTTATAAAGCCATGTCTGACCGTTAGAAATGCTACATCTAAAGAAATCCCAATCCTTCCGCACCACATGCTCCAGAGACCTCAACCTCATTATCATAATCAACAGAACATGCTGGAGGAACAGATTCATAACCTAGAGACTGCCCATGCTCTGGAATAGACTTCCCATACATGACAAGCAGAGCACCTCACTGGCCCTCTTCAAGAGAAATCTTGATGAGTGGATGGGAAATAGAAAGCTCACCCCAGGAATCACTCCAGTGGCTCTGCTTGATAGAGGTACTGGAAACTAATGTCGGACAGCACGATGCCAGGGACTTCTATGGCCTTAGCTTGTAAAGCCTCCAGGGCCATTAGCCTAGTACACACCTATGAACCTATAAACCTAAGGTTTATGACCATGTATGAGAAGTAGATGAAAAATGTTAAGACAAGTTCATTGTGAAGAAATTGGTAGGCTGCATGTGGCTGCATATGGTTTCATTTTCCCTAAAGTAAAGGCCAGAGTCTACTAAGCAGGGATGGGCTATACAGAACAACTCAGAGTCAAAGCTTACACCTGCACAGACAGATTTGTTCAAATGTGTGGAGACAAGTATTTTATTGGTATAATTAGAACCACTCCTTCATATCAACAAATATAATGATAAGTCTGGCAGAATGACTCCTTTGTGTACGAAATAAGGCATTTCTTCATCCTGTATAGCATCCAATGGCTTCTGATGAGCTTGTTGCAATTTCTGTACATTCACTACCAATACTTCAGGGACTTATTAATAAACAGGCATGATATATCACAACACACTGATGGTGTGCTTGCTAAATTAGGAACATATATCACAAGTTCATGGAAGTTTTCCATGTGCTAATTTTATTGACAATGCATCCTCAAAGAAGCAGCCAGATGCTCTGAAGAGAAATGCATTTCTTGTAAAAGTGAATAAATTGTATATAAATAAAACAAAAACTAACTACTATCAGTAGGAAGCCCTATCACAACAAAAGGAAATTTTTCTGGACCTAGAACTAGAGTACTGATTAACTTTGTGACTCAACTGTGAACCATCATATAAGTTATCATTAAATTACATGTTTATTTCTCTCCTCTCGCCTCCAGAATGCATGACTGCTGTAAATTCAAGACCGTTGTGCACATCTTACAACTAGGCTAAGAACTACTTAAATAGCCATTTAGGATTCCAGTGCCTGATATTACCTGCAATAAAATGCATGTTTTGTCTGGACATACTGAGACAATCCAGGTGAAGTGGTCAGTAACTTCATCCATGCTAGAAGAAGCAAAGACTGGTGACTAGTCTGCTGTGTCCAGGACTACTCAGCCAGGTAATAGTAATCCTTAAAACAAATAGTGCCTCAAAAAAGCCATAATGTTAATCTCAACTAGGATATCATAAATAAGGATAGTCACTGATAAAGTGTTTATCCGCGGTGGTGGTGCTGCGGTAGCATTGTCGCCTCACAACAAGACGTTGTCCCATTCGATTCTCAGCTAGAGTGTCTTCTGTGTGGAGATATGCATGAATGGGCGTACCTTCGTTGAAGGTTGTGTGTCAGGGCTGGCAACTCGGCATGTAAAAAATCAACTGCCAATCATTAGCGGACCAGAGTTCCGCTGTGGCGACCCTAACCAGGAAAAGCCGAAAGACGCAACAAGCAACAACTGATAAAGTGTTTAAGGACAGATGTAGAAGCAAGTATATCAGAATATGAAATAAAAAGTCCTGCGTAGAAGAAAGTCACTAAAGAAACAGATTCTTAAATGATTAGCTTTATTAAATACTTCTGTAAGGGCAAAGATGTTATCTGTTGCAGCTGGCATTTGAATTTGAGTTGAAGAGCAGTTTAAGATGTTAAAGTTATAATCACGGTAAGTGCAAACTTCTAATTGTCTGTCGTTAACTTTTTGCCCTCCTCCATTAAACCATTACACCCTGAACAACTTCCCCTCCTGCACTTGTGCCAATATACCCTTCTTCAACCCCCTCAAACAACACTTCTCATCTTTTTTTTTTCTAACTGCCCCCATACACCTCTCTACCCCTCTCATGCATCTCCTATATACCCAAATTATAAACATTCTTAGCTATACCAGTTTGGAACAGGAAGCCTAAATAGAACTAATCCTATACCATGCTCTCAGTTATATGATATCCTCATATGTTGTTGGGACTTTCAACTTTTCCCGGTTAGGGGTTACCACAGTGGAACTCCGGTCCGCTAATGATTGGCAGTTGATTTTTACGTACCGAGTTGCCAGCCCTGACGCACACCCTTCAACGAAGGTACACCCATTCACGCATGTCTCCATGCAGAAGATGCTCTAACTGAGAGTCGAACCAGACAGCGTCTTACTGTGAGGCGACAACGCTATCACAGCACCACCACCGCGGATACAGTACTAATATCTCCTCCCCTACTCATACTTTCATAACTTACTTCACTATATTTCTTGAACTCTTTACAAAACTGTACAATACAAACATTTCCCTTCCTTTATTACATATCTTGAACTCCTTGCAAACCTTTTTTACTGTAATATAAGAACACTAAATTTCTTTACAATGTTTTCCCTTCTATAGTATCAGTCCATTTACTTCCTGCAAGAGTTTGGAGATACAATAACTGTATAAGCTTAGAATTGTTGATGTAAATGTTTTACTTTATATACCTTTCTTGTAATTATGCTTGTTTGTTTCCCTGAGAAATATTACTGTTGTTTTTCTGCAAACTGCCTGAAATTCACCTGTTAATGTAAATGTACTGAGCTGGAGTGTTACTCCCCAGGCCTCCACTGAAAATGGACTCTGCCCAGTTGGGCTTTTCTGGTCAATGAATACAGATAAATAAACAAACAAATAAATATTATATGTTTAAACTCTCAAAGTACTTTTAACCTTTTGTTAGGCGTTAGGTAACAGTAAACCTTTTGGAAAGACTGGAGGAAGAAGGAGTACATTTAGAGAATGCGAACTTTTATTACAGCACAATTCCTAATTTTGATAAGTATCCAGTTTGGGTTTACAAGAGCTATGCTATTGTAGTGGTCAAGAGTAGTAATATATAACTTTATCCTGATACATAACATGATATGAAGCAGCAAAGAGCGAATGTGCAGTTTGTACTTTTGCATCTTCTATACCAGGGTCATTGCTGAAAAGAGTCAAAGGACCATCCCACCAACCCAGTTAACAAAGAACAAATAAATGTGATCAATGCCTGTCCAATTGCAAGCTTACTCCCTCCTGAACTTGATAGACCAAGCAGAATACACACGTATATATATATATATATATATATATATATATATATATATATATATATATATATATATATATATATATACCAAGCAGAATACACACGTGTATATACATATATATATATATATATATATATATATATATATATATATATATATATATATAAGGGATCAGGGAAAGAAAATCAGTGTGATGTTTCTTAATGTAGCCAAACTTTGGGGGAAAGGGGTAGGACATGACATCATTGTGGTATACAGTATATGACTTGCAGATAACATATGGACCTTAGTTATACTTACATTTGGTATTTCTCCTATGATAGCAGTCACTTTGATATCGGAAGGTCTCAAGAAGTGAACTGTGATAGAAACAAAACAGTAGAGGGTAAATATGCAGTATTAAAATAACACCCATGTACACACACACACACACACACACACACACACACACACACACACACACGCATTTTACACTACAGATTTAATAATGCATTTCAAAAAACAAATATGTTTGAGAGTCCAAAAATCTGAAGACAATAACTATGTCAGTAAGCCTTACTGCATTTTCAACAGATCTGTTTTTTTTTTCCATTTCATTTTCATGTATTTTATTTGCATTTGACATTTTATTTCTGTAATGTCAAGCTTAAACATGCATACAACTTAACTACCAACATTACCATTTTTCAGACTATATTCAATAACCTTTAAGGTATAAAGCCTGTCATTCAGAAACAAATATAATATTAAGGGTCTATATTATATATTTGAAGTATCAAAACATCAAACCTCATATGCTCGACAACATATGAGCGAAGTTTGAAACATCGAAAATATAATAAGAAATTTTAAAAAACTCACCTCAATGCTCTGAGCAGGGGGGGCAAGCCCTCCTGCACCCCCCACCCCCCCTACTTAAATATACCAACTACGAGATTGCACTTCTGTGCAGAAAAGGGAAATTTTCCCATTCTGCACCATATGGAACCATTGCTTTTCACCTTTGAACTTTTTAAAGTTCGATCATATGGTGTTGACCATATGACATTCGAACTTTAAAACATTTGAATAATTAATAGCAACCCGATACTAATATCCATTTATTTCTTTTCAGTAGAAACAATCAACATTGCATTTAAATTAGTAAATGGTATTTGGAATCAATTTTTATCTGACTTATTTTATAATATGTCATAAAAAAGGCAAATTATTTATATATGTTTGGAAATTGCATGTATTCGATTTTATAACCAAATAAATAAATTCAATTTGTCAGTAAAAGTAGCAATCAAGTCAAGCTCTAAAACAAACAGCAAAGAATCATATTAGGTGCATTAAGTATGCCTTTCCCGGGCCTCTACTGAAAATGGGCTCACCTAGGCCAAGTGGACCTTCCCGGTTAACAAATGCAATCAGTAAATAAATAAATAAAGGCATAGTAGAGTATGATGAGATTACTTAATTTTCTCCAGAATTATATACAGAAATGGCATGCTGAAAGAGAAAAACTAAAGAATTTACATTGTAAATTGTTAACTTTGTCTCAAAAGCATTATGTCAAGCTGTGTACAATACTGCAAGATAACCACATTTCTTTCTTTAAATACTAAATATAGTTATAAAACGATAAATAAAAATTAAGGTATGGATTCAAATGTTGGTCCAGGAGATCTGTAATGTCTGAATAAAAAGCAAAACCACTGTCCTTGATGCAACAGGTAACATGCCCATCTTTGGTGCAGAAGGCTGTAGGTTCTATTCCCACACCAGATAGATCATTTGCTGACACATCAGTGGGAGTGGTGGTGGGGGTGCTGCACTGTTGACTGTGCCATGCTTTGGATGAGACATTGAACTGAGGCCCCATCTACTTGAGTTGGTGGATAAAAAAGATCTCATGGCACCTCTCAAAAAGAGTAGGGGAAGTTTTTAATTACCCTGGTCAAATTTCCCCTAGTAATAAAAATATCATCTCTGATCTCTCCTGAAAAGAGGCTACTAGCCTGATGGGACTAACCAGGTCCACCAAAGGATAAATGTTTTTCATCTCATCAGCTTTCTATGTAAGTTTATAAATGGGAATTAGTGAGTAGGTTATGTGAGAAAACTGAAGAAAGTTGACTGAGCACTTGCAGAGTTAGTGGTCTCTATCCCCTCTCCAGCATGCAGAGATAATTAAGTTAAGCTAGGAAGTATTTGGCAGTGCTGCAGATACAGGATAATGATTAGTTGCACCACTTAAAGGAAAATTTCAAAATTTTTTTTATCTCAAAATCACAGAACATTTGCCACTTTGTTGTTATTCCCTATGGTACAACTGCCCAGATACAGACTGTCCTTCAAGACGTGGAACACCTGGTAACTCTGTAATAAAATCTCCCACTACATTCACTCATTAAACAGTTTTCCTTTGCACTGCAAATAAAATCTTTCTTTGGATCCTAAGACTTAAATTCCTCATCCTCTGAAGAGATCCTTCGTCTTCCTTAATACATATCTCCAATACTCTATAAAACAATTAACTATGAAGATTCTTTAGCAAACTCTGCTCTCAACACTAAGTGAAATACCATACTATCTGTACCAGATCTTTTTTTTTATCCTCCTTCAGACTGAAACTGTATTGAATGTAGTGGACCATTTTCTATCTTCTTGCCTCAGTTATTATCGGGGTCACCTAGCAAAACGTTCTAGCAGATATTTCCTCGCTTGCTTCCTAGACTGAGTAAAAAGAAAAATTCTGGGATTTAAAATGTAATTTTTATGACATTTTATCTGACACCACTAATATTAAAAATGTTATACTCTTTATTAAGAAGTTAAGGCAGGTTTGAAAATAAATATCTCTAAAAGCCTCTTCGATAGGAAGTTTGTTCTTAAGCCCTCCCACCCCTCCTAGTCCTATCTAAAAAAATGCAATTGCAATCTTACTTGCAAGACTGTATATATTTTTTTTTTAAACAGGTCTCTAGAGAAGATACACTATCAAATTAAGCACAAGTGTTTTCTCTACGGACAAAGGTTCAGTCTCTTTTGAAGATGGTACAGTTGGGCACGTTTTTTATCCCTAAGAAATACTTGTTGTAAAGAATTCCTTATTATTTTCAGGACACAAAGGGACATGGCAGACTAGACATGTTTTATTAACTTTCGCATACAGTTGTAAGCACCAGCATTCATGTAAATACTTATTCTAAATGAGATCTACAACTTTGAAACCATTAGATATGGCGAAGGATGCAGATGACAGTGCATGGTTTAAAAAGATAAGAAACTGTTTCTTTATGTGCACTCATAAAACCAAAGTGCTAGCTAGCATTTGTAAATGGATTAGAAATCTGTATTAAGATACTTTTTATTACTGCTGACTCATTTTACTTAACTATAGCTAACACTTTTTATTTTATTTTTATTTATTTTATTTTACTTTTGTTTACCGGGGAAGTTCGACTGGACACATGTCCTTTTTCAGCGAAGGCCCGGGGAGAAAAGCTGCTGATACAACAGTGCATTACAGACAAGAAACAAAGATCTATACAACTATGATAACATTTATAATGAGTTTTAGAGATGCTTAACAGAAAAATTCTGATCAGTTAGATAAATGTACTTTATACAGTTCCATAAAGACTAAGGTCCTAACAATGAAGGATAATCATAGAGTTTACTTTCTTTTAATTCTAGGATAGTGCAAGCTTGAGATTTCTGATAAGAAGTAAAGTAGAAGTAAAGTAGTAGTCAAACTGGAGAGGAGCATGTGGAGATGGAGAGTTAGTTATCAGCCAGGGGTTGTGCATGGGCAGATCCATTTACTAAGTAGATAGTTTTATAGGGATGGCTTAAATATTGTTAGAGATGATGTGGAGGTAAGATTAAATGGTAGGGCGTTCCAGAGTTTACCTATATAGTTTGAGTAGAGGGACTCAGTTGCTTGATTTTTGGCTATGAGTATGTACTTGGTTTTTGTTGGAGGATCGAAGGGATCTCGTAGTAGAATAGGGTTGTAGAAGAGTTTGTAGGGAGGGTATTTTATCAAGCTCTGAGAGGATTTTGTGGGCCATAGAAAGTTGTATATAGTGTAGGAGTTGTGGAAATTCTAACCAATTGAGTTGCTTGAGTGCAAGGCAGTGATGAGTTCTAGCTGAAGAATTAGTGGCGAATCTTGCTATTGTATTGTAGCAGATTTCCAGTTTTTGCAATTCAGATTTCTTGAGGTTAGTAAGAATGGGTGCTGCATATAGTAAGGTGGAGAGTAGATGAGTTTGGGCAATGGCTATTCTGATATTATTTGTGAAAACGTTTTTGTTCCTATGTAAGGTACCAAGTTTTGTGTACCTTTTTAACTGTCTGAGATATGAGAATATCAAACCTGAATTTAGTCTCAGTTTCAGTTCCTAACAGTTTTGCGTGCTGAGAGGGAGTTACGCAGGTTACGTTATGGGAGGTAATGTGGAAAGTGTTAGGTGAAGGTAGAGTTTTGTTAGGCGAGAATATTAATAGTTTTTTTTAGGGGATTTAAGATTAAGTTAGCATTAGTTAGCCAGGTCTCTATTTCTTGAAAGGCTTTCTGGGTAAGTGATTGCAGTTCTAGTAGGAAAGGTACAGAGCGTATCACAGTCGAATCATCTGCATATTGGATGAGAGATTTGTAGGGAGGGTGCAGAGCGTATCACAGTCGAATCATCTGCATATTGGATGAGAGATTAGTAGGGAGGGTGCAGAGCATATCATAGTCGAATCGTCTGCATATTGGATGAGAGATTAGTAGGGAGGGTGCAGAGCATATCATAGTCGAATTGTCTGCATACTGGATGAGAGATTAGTAGGGAAGGTGCACAGCATATCACAGTCAAATCGTCTGCATATTGGATGAGAGATGCACAAGTGGTTGCAAGGTGGAGACTGTTAGTAAATATAGAGAATAGGAGTGGGCCTAGAATGGAGCCTTGGGGGACTCCGAGTTCAACTGGTAATAAGAGTGAAAGGGTCTGTTGCCATGAGACAGCTTGTTGACACACGATGAGGTAATCTTTGAACCATGCAATGGTGGAATTACAAAAATGGAGGTCTGAGAGGGTGCTGAGAATGTGGGTATGGGAGGCCATATCAAAAGCTTTTGGCAGGTCTAAGAAGATGGAAGATGCAAAGTGATTATTACTCCTGTGGAGATTAATGATGTTAGTAAAAGACAACAGAGCAATAGTTGTGCTATGGAATGGTCTAAAACCATGTTACCACTGTACGTTTAACTACTCTCTTCCTATCTATTTTGCCATTCTAAATTCTGTTCTATTTTATACTATTTTATTGTACTGTTGTATTATTATAATAATATTATTATATACTTGTTTATTCTGTAATTTTAGTTATATATTATGTAGTTATAATGGTCAATTAATCCCTTAAAGACAAAGATACTCTTCAAGACAGCATGATGCAGTCAAACAGATGGTGATAGAGCCAGTGGAAAAATGCATAATAGTACCCTTTGGAAAGAAGGTCACTCCTGGAAATTACCTCATTGATAATGCACTCCTAAAAGTAAACCCGGTGAAAAAAGGATCTGGGTACACCTGTTGAAATCAACCTGTCCTTTGACCACCATGTGTCTACTGTAGTGAGAAAATCATTCTGCAGTGAATAATGTATAAGCGGGGGCATGGCATTCATGTCCAAGGAGATCATTATTCTACTGTACTCGGCTCTTACCAGATCAGTCATTGAGTAAAAGGCACCCTTTGACATGTACCTGAGCAGGCACTTGAAACAGCTTGGGAGATAAAAGAAGTTTTCAAAGTTCTATCCCTGTACCCTTTCTAATATAGACTGCTGCATGGCAGTCTATGCATAGCCTATAAGGCATCCTCTTATTCCATATTGATTGGATTTGTTTCACCCAGATAACCTCAGATACTGTAATCAAAATAGATTATATTGAAAAAGAACTACACAAAACCGGATCCAAACAAAGCACAGGGAGGAGATGGAATTAGTAATAATAACCCAAAAGCACTTAATCAAGCACTTACAGTACCATTATATCTATTATTTGCCAAGTCATATAAATATGGGGAGATTCCTCAAGATTGGACACATGCGCTTGTTAAACCTGTCTTTAAGGGAAAGTGGAGTAAGACAAATCCAGAGTTATACATACCCCATTAGTTTACTTTCATGGTTTGGAAAAATATTGGATAAGTTATTGTTAGAATTGGAAAAGCTGGGTATTAAAGCCATACAGCAGCATGCATATGTTGAAAATAGATCTATTACCACATGTAACATGATATTATAGCAATAACCCACGCCTGGGTGTGGGTAATGCTAAATTTACCCACGGTTGGAGTGGTTTGGCAAAGCCAACCGTGGGTAAATTTAGCATTACCCACACCCAGAAGTGGGTTATTGCTATTTTACCATGACATTATTTAAGAAAAGAAACTATTACTTTTCTTAAATAATGGCATAGTATAATGCCTGTTTGCTGCCCTTCCGCAGATGTCTGGCATCCGCGACAGTTCTGATGTACTGCGCGCCTGCGCAGTACATCAGAGCTGTGGGCAAAAGCAACGGAGAAAGCAAGATCTCCGTTGCTTTTTGAATGTTCGCTATGTTAAATGAGTTTAACATAGCGAGACAGTTTAAAATAAGCAGCGGAGATGTCCGTTGCTTATTTTAAACTGTCTCGCCATGTTAAACCCATTTAACATAGCGCACTCAAAAAGCAATGGAGATCTTGCTTTCTCCATTGCTTTTAAACACTGTCTCGCTATGTTAAATGGGTTTAACATAGAGACAGCTTTAAAATAAGCAACGGAGATCTCCGTTGCTTATTTTAAAGCTGTCTCGCTATGTTAAACCCATTTAACATAGCGAGACAGTGTTTTAAAAAACCGAGTTATACTAATGGAAAAATGTCCGGGCGACCGGACCTTTTTCCATTAGTATAACTCGATTTACAATGGGCACGCTGGCCAATCAGCGTGCACGTTTTGGGGGGGGGTCATGGTATAATATATAATAACAGCTATGACTGAAAAATTGTGCTGTGATGTAATTTATATAGATTTAACTTTTGCATTTTCCAGGGTCATATACAAAACACTCATCAATAAATTAGAATAAATAGGTATTCATGTGTTCTTGATAAGATGGATATCTACATGGCTTACAAATATTACATGGCAAGTGTCATACAGCAATTGGACTGGTGAAATTTGAGGTTACAGTCAGGGTGTCGCACAGGGCTCTGACAGGGCTAGATTGTATCATTCAGGTCTATTTTTTTCATCTGAGGTGTTCTACAGTCTGTATGCAGATGGCATGAAATTGGGTAAACCAATTACATGTGTTACAGATTGGGCACTTCTGGAAAATAACTTCACTAAATTAGCCACTTGGGCACAGGAGAATCATATGCCGATAAATACATCAAAAACTAGGCATGTGAGATTTGGGAGACATAAATTGAAAGGTGAATATTTAATAATGCATGTACTGATTGAAACAGTAGATTCATTTAAGTACCTGGGTATATGGGTAGATCCAGCTTTGAGTTTTCTAACCATATCAACCAATTGGTCAGTGATGGTTCTAGAACTATAGGTTGTATAAAAAAATGTATAAAGTCTAGGAAATCAAAAATAATGAAGTCATTGTTTGTTCGTTACATTATACCCAAACTTGAGTATGGAATAACAATATGGAAACCGTATAAGATAACAAGCAAGAGTAAACTGGAAAGAGTACTGTGGAAATATACCAAGGATATCCATGGATGTGAAAATTTAAGTTATTATGAAAGACTAAAATATTTGAACTTGTGCAGTGTTCTATGTAGATATTTAAGAGGATGCCCAATTCAGGTATATAGGACATTTAGAGACAACTACATCTGGTAATGTTTGGGATTATCAAAAATCAGTAGAAAAACATCAGACCATCTATGTAGAAGATTCTATAGGAATGAGAAGTGTACTAAATGGTTCTCTAAGAGGGCAGTTGAAACATGGAATAGACTACAAAATTATATTAAAGCAAGCACTAGTTCAAATATCTTTAAGGACAGCCTGGACACTTACTATGGGAACAACTGTTTTGGTATATTGGCAGGCTAGAAGGGTAATAATGCCCATGCTTGAAATATTTTTATGTATGTATGTAGGTATGTATGTATGTATGTACATCTTTGGAAAGAGCAACGCAGATTAAGATTTCTCAGTTATTCCATATGACAGTCAGTAGTCTGAACCTGGATATTTGTTGTATGATGCACTACATCACTTAAAAATGTTTACCTATTAGCAATTAACAGTGGACTTAAATATGATCTACTGAAGGGCGACAAATATTTCCTATTCTGGTAATATATGATTTTTCATACATTTACCCTTAAACCAAACTGCTAACTATCACAGAAAGTTAAGAGTAATTAAAAGATTATTGGGTCTCTTTTTTGGCACTTTCATTTTATTTATGAGAAGAGAGTAGATGTTATCATGTAAGGTAACATTTTAGTCAAAACACTAGTAAGCATGCATTTAACAGTCAGTAAAACATTGATATTCAGACAGTTTTAACAGTATGACTAACCTATGTTCAGTATTGTTAGATTTCATAGGTATCTATCAGAACCTTAGAATTACATCATCACATTTCTTCTTATTCTCTCTCTCTCTCTCTCTCTCCCCCTCTCATTCATTCTCTGTTTCTTTCAATTAACTAAGCTGTAGTCTGCATAGTGTACTAACTGCACAGATCCATGCACTCTAATCTATTATACCATGACCCCCCAAAACGTGCACGCTGATTGGCCAGGGTGCACATTGTAAATCGAGTTATACTAATGGAAAAAGGTCCGGTCGCCCGGACTTTTTTCCATTAGTATAACTCTACTTTTAAAACACTGTCTCGCTATGTTAAATGGGTTTAACATAGCGAGACAGCTTTAAAATAAGCAATGGAGATCTCCGTTGCTTATTTTAAAGCTGTCTCGCTATGCTAAACCCATTTAACATAGCGAGACAGGTTTTAAAAAAAAGCAATGGAGAAAGCAAGATCTCTGTTGCTTTTTTATGTTGCTATGTTAAATGGGTTTAACATAGCGAGACAGTTTTAAAATAAGCAACGGACATCTCCGTTGCTTATTTTAAAGCTGTCTCGCTATGTTAAACCCATTTAAAATAGCTAAACAGTAAAAAGCAACAGAGATCTTGCTTTCTGTTGCTTTGCTCAAGCTCTGATGTACTGCGCGGCGCAGTACATCAGAACTGCCGGATGCCAGACATCTGCGGAAGGGCAGTAAACAGGCATTATACTATGCCATTATTTAAGAAAAGTAATAGTTTCTTTTCTTAAATAATGTCATATAATAGCAATAACTCACTTCTGGTGTGTAATGCTGTATTTACCCATGGTTGGCTTTGTTTGGTCCTCGGGCCTCGGGACCAAACCACGCCAACCGTGGGTAAATCCAGCATTACCCACACCCAGGTGTGGGTTATTGCTATAGTATCTTATGCTCTTTATAGTTTCATAGGCATTTACAAGGCTATCAGTATGTGAGGATCTTAAGAAGCCTAGCCTTACATTCCCATGGCAGATTTTAGCCCTTATATTTTGCTTATGAATAACCGAGAAGCTAAATACATCTAAATGACAAAATACTTAAACAAATGCCAAAGCAGAAAAATGATGGGCCAGATTCCAATGCATCCTACACTCTAGGTAAGGCAGTATCCTGAGCTTGCAAATAAAACTTGTAACAAAGTTAATTCTAAAACGGGGATCCATGGTTCTTCATTTCATACGTTCAAGTTAGGAATAACACAACTCCCTGAGAGTGAATCCATTCATATTCACAAGCTCAAAAGAAACACCCATCACAGCCCAGAATATAGGAGCTAGTATAAACTGGCAGAGTACACACTGGAACAGAGCATGTAATCTAGGAGACCCCACTGTAGGCTGTCCTATGTTTCTGTGATGATCAATTCACCAAAAAATATCTTTTGTGATCAAAAAGAAAGCTTGTGTGAGACCACTATGCAATATTTTATGGTGTCTTCCCCCCACAAGCTCTTGCATGACCATGGAACTGGCATGTTTAAGCTTCAGTTGTGGAGGTACAGGGGGTTTGCTCTCCCTGAAAAAAGATGTTTTTTAATCTATGTCAGGTTATTTGAAACAAGATGTGATTGCCAATATGATTTTTCCATTATGTAATCTTAAAAATACATAATGGAAGTACAAATGTAGGATATAACAACTGACATTCATACTGTGAAAGTTGGATGCTATTATAGATGCCATATACATTAAAAGCAGTTTAACTTGGGACACCAAATAGTTTTTTTTTTTCTTGGTGGGAGAAAGTCACCTGCAGTGGTTGGTGTAGTGATGTCTTCTTTACAGAGAAGAGTACATCCAAGTAAAAAAAGCAGATAAATATTGAGAAGCAAAATGCATCCTTTGTTACCTTTCATGGTCCAGTTAGTGTAGGTCTGTCCCAGACAAATAACTGATGCCAGAGCAATGGACCAAAACTAAATACCAATAAGTGCATTATGGTATCCTTTGAGAAATCAACCAGCTGGGGAAACTATTCACACTGATAATATGCCCCTAAGAGTTGACCCTGTCATTCAGGACTTATGAGCATATGTGGACAGTGACCTGAGTCCTGAAGTGGGTTTAATGGACATTTGAATTTGACTTGTGAGTATAACCAAGAGGTAAAGGAGCTGATAAGTGCTGAATGAGTGCAGCCTGGATTCTAAATGAAGCACAGGCCGAATAGAAGAGCTTCTGTTAAGTGTTGGATATCCTGGTCAGGTAAGAGGAAACGCATTTCTCTGTTGAGATTTCCTTAGCGAGATTGTTAAAAAAGGAAATTTTGTCTTTCTTAAAGAGAAATCCAAAAATATAAAGATTGGAACTCTGCTATAATCAAGGGAATGATTTATTCGTAACAGAATTTTTGGACCTGGTTAACAGCAGAACTCTTTGGAAGCACTTCTGAAGTCCATTTGATGTTTGGACGAAAGCGCTAAACTGTAATTATGTTATGTTATTGGTGTTTCACCTTATTAAACATATTATGTTCTGTAATTGACGACTGCTTTGGTGACCCTACGGAGTTTATCCATACTGTGCATTTTTTATTTGGTTATTTCTTCTAATAATAAAAATGTTTATTCTTATTAGATAAAGCATAATTTATATATATGAATGCTGTATGTTTTGTCATTATAAAGTCAAATTTCCCCCATTTCTATATGCTTTTTATTTATCTGTTTGCTTATTTGTTCTTTCATTTTATTTATTCATTCATTTTTTCAGTAGGCCAGGCTATAAAAGAGTCTCAATTATTTTGCATAAAGACATTAAGAGGAATTCACATTTACATTGACTTCTCTAACATATGTGAACATGAATGGCTATGAAATGTGTTTTTTTAAATCATGTGCATATAATTTCTCCCCACATTTGTAAAATAATGAATGCATTCCTCATATATACTGATTATATTGTGAAATACATGCCACAAAGCTTAGCTGTCACACTTTTTCTTCTAGACTTGTACAACCTCTGACAGGATGTTCAGATAGTAATCACTTTTCATGGAGGATGGCATTGAATACAATTACAATTTTTCCACTGGAGATTCATGGATGAGATGATCTTTTAAAATGCTAGAAGATTAACTTTTTCTCCTTTAAGGGGTTAATTTACATCCTGTGTGTGTGTGTGTGTGGGGGGGGGGTCTGTTAGAGGATAGGCTTGTTTCCTATAAATACCTATCCACATTCAGCCTTAGAGGCAGACAGATCCATGGCACCAATCGATATCACAGTTCAGTAGAAAGAAATAGCAAGCGGTCCTCCACAGGGTAATGTGGTTTGGTGACTTGATTACCAGCTCACATTATACCATTCATATATTCAAGTGCCACCATACGGAAAAGACGGGAAAACTTACAACCTCAGCCAGGAGATTCACTTAGACATAATGATGAAGGACATTTCTATCACTTACAATTCACAGAATGGTTGGAAAGAAGAACTGCAGATTTATTTATTTATTTATTTTACATTTGTCCAGCTGGGCAAGTAGCCCATTTTCAGTGGAGATCTGGGTAGATAAGCTCCATAACAATAGTGCAAAAAGATTACAAAAATTTTTTAAATATTTACAAACAATATACAAAAAGTTTGATAGTTGCTGTGATGATATGTGAAGATTGGGTGAAGATAGGTGAAAGCTGCCAGCCTAGCCAGATAGAATTTGTAGATAATTCTGTCATTTGCAAATACAAGTGCTGTGTGTGTGTGCTGTGTGTGTGTGTGTGTGTGTGTGTGTGTGTGTGTGTCCCTGCTGTGTGTGTGTGTGTGTGTGTGTGTGTGTGTGTGTGTGTGTGTTGTGTGTGTGTGTGTTGTGTGTGTGTGTGTGTGTGTGTGTGTGTGTGTGTGTTGTGCTGTGTGTGTGTGTGTGTGTGTGTGTGTGTGTGCTGTGTGTGTGTGTGTGTGTGTGTGTGTGTTGTGTGTGCTTGTTTTTGACCATGGCTAGAGTAAAATTTTCATGTTGACCTTTCCTTACGCACTGCTGAAAGAGCAGAAATATCACACTGTGTGGACCGTGTGTGTAATGTGTTGTGGTGAGTGGGTGGAGGAGGCTGGCTGGCGTGAAAGTGGTGCAGTGTAGTGGCACTTGTTTGGCAGCAGCAGTGTAGGGGGACTGGTCTTTCTGGACAGAAGTGAGATTAACATAATGCATAAATGGCAAGAGGAGGCATGTTTGGGAAAGTGGTGAGATGAGTGGATTTGACTGCAGCTGCAAGTGAGGCTGGCTACCGTGAAGTGGTACAGAGGCTTGTCACAATAGTGCAATATGCAGTATTTGCTCCATATGCATGTGAATACATCATGTAAGTACTGATTTTTGAATGCTGCTATATAGTTAGGTATGCATTAATCTTATCCTGTATGGACAGGTATTGCACAATAACAGGCAAATTGGGATGTCAAATGGCACATGATGTGGATAATGCTAGCTCAAGAATGGATGAACATGAGAAATGAGTGGTGAAGATATTTGATTGCTGTCCCGAAAATAGTAAGGTAAGAAACTTTAAATCAAACATGTTGATACTGTCTGATATAGGAACTGAACATTGCAATGGAGAAGTCATATCTGCATTATGCAAGATATGCAAGGCAACAGTTAAGGGACTACAGCTGGAAACATTCATAGTGTGCCCATTCAAACTAACAGGTAAACAAAGGGATAAAATATTAACTGCAACTTGCTAAGAAAGAGCAAACCTACAGGTAGCCAGTTAAGTGAATGAAACCAAAAAGCCAGAGAATCATGGAAAATACTTACCACCGGATAAAAATCTTAATTACATCTGATAACAGGTTGTTACATTTCAATATGTTCCTTTGATTCAGTAGTCGTGTAGTAACAGCGATGTTTTGAAACAGACATTTGGTATTTTTTAGTTGTACATTCTGCATGGCAATTGATACTTGGTCTATAGCTTGCATACTTCTCTTGTATTTGCATCGGAGTGTGCAGTCTAAAAAAAATTAAATTACCCTCGTATCAGAGGTGGCAATGCAACATATTCATAGTGGCTTAACCTGAGAGTAGCTTTAACCAAGACCCATGTGAAACCTGATCAAGCACCTAGAATTCAGTGTAGCTTCAACACCGTAAGTATGAAGATGAATTCACATACATGAACAGGAGTAGATGCATATTCATGTCTAAAGGTATATGGGCAAGGCAGGTTGTCACTACACTGAAAAACTGGTATGTAATGGTGGATAATTAAAGCCATAGCACGAATTCAACTGTAGTCTGGCAAATATTTAGTAAGGGATTTAGTCCAAGCACAAATATTTCTACAGTGATTCTTTCCAGTGTGATCCATTATCTGATTCAAGGTAAATTAACCTTGATATCCTTTATTAAAAAAATTATTTTGTCAGAAGTGACTTCTGGAGACACGAAAAAAGAAGGGGAAAATATAGCAATGTGGTTTGTATGTACAAAGACAAATCCAGGGACACTGCAAAAGTGTTTTTGCAAACCAACCAGTGCAGTAAAAAAAATATGTAGGCAAACACTGAATACCAAACACACTTTGCACATGTAAATCATTTTTAGCAAGGTGGAAGCATGAAGTGATACCTTAGAGACTTAAACTAATAAAGATCTAAAATGGCTTAATATTTTAAGTTTTATTTAGCTCCCTGGTGGAAGATGTAACAGAAGTTGCTATACAAACTGGATGCTAATGCAGTAAAGTAAGGCCTTGGCTACAGTGCAGCAATAAAAAATGTCCCCTGTAACAAAAGAAATGCTAGAGCAAAGATTCACTTGCATGAGTCAAGCACCCTGCTGAGATCTGCCAGTCAATGAAATTACAAAGTCAAATTACCCTCAGGACTTTGACAGCCAGGGAAGCTAGGTGTTGCGGGGGAGGGTTGAAGTAAAATAACTGGAATTCATTGTCTCACAAATTAGTGCCATTTAAACTAAATTAGAAAAAGGCAGCAAACAGCACTTTCTGTGTGTTCTGTGACATTTGCACTGTTTCAGTTTTAAGTAGTCATTCAACAGCAAGGAATGTTACTTTAACTATTCTATTTTACTAAGAACTTTATATGCATGCAACATCTTTGAAATGACAAGAGCTTTAGGCAAATGCAGGCCTGCATGATGTAACATTTCTGAACAAAACAATGACTTGTGGGATACTGAGTGGCAACCTGATTTATCCAAACCACGTCAATATGCTGTACTCCAGGTGGTCAGAGTCTGTAATTACATATAAAAATATTTAAAATCCTGTAAATAACCCCAGAGTGCTGTTAAAGTGTAGGAAACATCATGCCATGATGTTTTAAATATGTTTTTTGAGTCTGTGGGTGCGGTACTCCTTTAATGTAAGCCACAGGCTTGTTGTCTTAAATGGAAAAAATACTGTTACATGTGAAACTGCAAAAATGTAACAACAGTGCACTCTGCTGTAAGGAAGCTAAGTCAAGCATTTTATGACTGTCTTTGATATTTAAAGTCGGCTCCGGCCAATCTAGATGAAGGAATTCTTGCTATTGTTTAAAGGCCAGAGTTAATGGCCAGAATTTGCTTTGCTTCCTGACCTGGTGTGAGGTTACTAAAGAATGTAGCCTGTTAGCCTGGGAACCCCAGGAAAGTGTGAATAATGATATAATGTGAACCAGGAGTGTGATTTTAAAAACAGAGAGAGTCAGAGAGCATTCAGCATTTTTGTCTTGACTATTCAACTCACAGCACTGTCTTGCTGTATATGTAAGTTTATCTTAGGTTTGTGTTTTCTCTTAGAAATAGCTAGAAACTAGACTAAGTGTTTCTCTGTGATGTCAGAACCGTACTACTGAATTATTTTAAGTATTTCTCTGTGATCTCTGAACTCTTAACTAGCACTGATTAGTAAAAAAGTATTTTCTTGTGTTTTTAATTATTTATTATTAAATATTTTTAAACCCTTTTAACTGCGGATGTTTTGTGTATAGATAATTCAGGCTTGTGAGTACATTGCATGCATATAGTGATCCTCTACCAAGTCTCTCTAATAAGCCTTGACTGTTTAGTCGCACTAACCAGTTAGATAATAATATTGCACAGTAATAATTGGACACCCTTTTAAGGGTCTTTGGGTAGCTGATAATTATTAGCTGGGTGGTGGCAGTGATTTCTATCGTATAGTCTGGGAGAAAGCGGCACAGATGGAGAACCTGTGCCAGCCTTCCCCAGGATGTCTGTGTGGTTGTATAAACTCTTTTTAAAGTGTGTGTGTGTGTGTGTGTGTGTGTGTGTGTGTGTGTGTGTGTGTGTGTGTGTGTGTGTGTGTGTGTGTGTGTGTGTGTGTGTGTGTGTGTGTGTGTGTGTGTGTGTGTGTGTGTGTGTCAGCTACTTGGGTAGAGACAAGAAGCACTGGTTGGACAAACAGCATGCTGGACATTTTAGCTTGCCCACTAGGCTGAGATCTGGACCCTATAGCTGTGCCAGTGGGGAGTCTTATTGGGAACCTAGAGAGTAAGGGAGCGACCAGCCCTGGACTGACTGGGATCTCTGTGTGCTCTTAAAGGAAATTGCACTTTACTGTGTGTATTGGTTATCCTTTCCTCCTATATGAGACGCCCCTCACTGGTGTTAGTGGTGAGGATTGAAGCTCCTTGATTGCTGGGCCAGGGCACGGGCATCACAGTTGCCAACAATCAATTTACAAAAAGGTGAATGTAAAACAGAAAACATTACATTTCTTAAGCCTTATTACAGACAGTAATATGAAACTCATTAGATGTATAACTAAAAACATTTGTGGTATTTTCATTTGGTAGAAGTAAGACAAGAAGATAGCAGAATAGAAAACATTTGATCGAAGGCATGAGAAACTAGCCAGAAGTGTTACAGGAGCTTAGCCATTGTTGAGTAAGATATTCTTTTAGGAGTTTTTTGAAACTATGACGATCTGTGTTTTTTTAAGATATTCTGTGGTAATAGGTTCCACTGTTTGGCTACTTTAAAGGAGAAGAGAGACAGTCACCAAAGTAATTATGGGACTTTGTTACCTTGACTATAAGTTTATCAGATGATCTAAGGGTCCTGGGGTTGGTATTTAGTTGCAGTAGGTTGGAGAGTGCATGGCAGTTTTCAGGTCTGTGGATAATATAGTGGGTAGTGGTGAGCTGATTGAGTGATAACAGATTGGGAAATTCAAGTAAGTGTAATTTTTGAAGACCAAGGCAATGATGGGTTCTGTTGAGTATAGTAGCAGCAAATGTTGATATTTTGTTATAACAGGAATCAAGTAGATGTAAATCAGACTTGCGCAGGTTAGAGAAAGGTTGAGAACAGTATAGAAGAGTAGATAGGAGGTGGGATCTGGCTGTGGCTAGTCTGGCATTTTCAGTAAGGTAAGGTTTGGCCCTATATAGAGCACCAGGTTTGATGTGAACTTTCTATATTGTGAGTGATATGTGTTTATTGAATGTTAGGTTGCTGTCTCTCGTGGCACCAAGTAGTTTTGTTTGGTTAACTGCTTCTATTATAGTGCCATTAGTGGAGTAGATGGAGAGAGGTGGTGGTTTTGCTTTGGATTTCCTCTTAGAGAAGATCATTAATTTTGTTTTGTTTGGATTTGGGATTAGTTGAAGTTCATTTAGATAATTTTCAATATCTAGAAATTACTTTTGCAGTTTATCTTGGAGTTCTTATGGTGTGGGAGCAGAGCAAATAAGAGTAGCATCATTAGCATATTGAATAACAGAAGCAGATTTAGTGGCAGTGTTTAGACAATTTGTGAATATAATAAAAAGGAGAGGGCCAATAATGGACCCCTGAGGGACCCCAACAGAGACTGGGAGGAGTGTGGAGAATTTATTACCCCATTTAGTTGCCTGTTGTCGATTAGTAAGGTAGCTAAAGAACCAGTTGAGTTGAGGTTGAGGGAGGCTACAGTGTTGAGTAGTAGTTGGTGGGATACCGTATCAAAAGCTTTGATGACAAGACAACTAGAGAAACCAGACAAAAGGTAAATGAGAGTGTTGGATACTAGAAAGACCGTGGTGTTATGTGTGGTGCACTGATCCTGGAGACAGCAAAGAGTTGAAAGGTGGCAAAATAAACCACAATAAGTACAACTTTTATAAGCATACTTCTCAAGTGTACATTATTATGAGGCACATTCCTCATTTTTGAGACTTAAAAGGTCCATGTTTCTCATAGTTTTATATTGAAAGAGTATGACACACATTCAGTGTTAAGAATGTTTTAATTGCTATCCATAGTAATAATACTGAATTATATCAATTCATCAAATAATCATTTTTTGAAGTATAAAAAAATTTTCACTATCCTGGTTAAAGCTGTTAGCAAGTTAGTATGTGTCTCACATTTATCCATTTGTTTCATATTATGAGAGGTAGCATTCCACATTTTGGAAAAAGAAAGTTGAGAGCTATGTCTGTAAGAAATGTTAAAAGAACATTCAGTTGTTATCCAGTTACCTCATTCTGTAAATATTTTAAATATCTTTACTTTATAATAAATGTCTGCAATTGTTAATGTTTAATACTGCTGAAAAAAATTACTGAAGGAATATTAATAACTTTAATAACATGCTGTTACTACATGTCATTAAGTAAATAAAAAGGCATGACTGCCTACAAAAATAATTGTTGTCCACTTAGCTTTACTCATCACAATTCAGAAATGTACACATAAATTAGTGTCCTTGCACTGTCATGCTGTGCAAATTGAAGGATTATGTGATCCTAAGTCTGCAACATTTTCTATCTATCTATCTATCTATCTATCTATCTATCTATCTATCTATCTATCTATCTATCTATCTATCTTTCTATCAAATGTGTTTCTTATAATGATGAATGATTTACAGGTTCCTCACAATGCTTACTTCTGTACCTTGGATGTTGTCATTATATAATAGTATACCCCATGAAGGGGGCTTATTAGCAGTGAAATATTGGCTCAAATATTCTCAAATGTTTTCAGGGGTTTAAGTAGACTTTTTATTGAAATTGTTAGGAATTGTTTTGGAACACAATGCCTTTATGTGTAAGTCACAATGGTATTTACAAATTACAGGTATGACAATGGGTACCACTTTCGCACCCATGAATGCGGACCTATTTATGGGTTATTTAGAACTTAATTTGATATATAGTGATGGGAATCCCTACTTGAGATTTTTGAATATATGGAGATGTTATTTGGATGACTGTTGTGCAGTTTGATGTGGTCCAATGGAGATATGGGGCCAATATGTGGATTTTTTGAACTCTAACCACTATGGCTTGACATTTTTTGGCAAGATTGATTTATTCAATGTTGATTTTTTGGACATTAATGTCACTAAGGTTATTGATGAGACCATTGCTCCGAGTCTTTATCGAAAGCAATTCACCAAAAACTCATTGTTGGATGCTGAGAGCTGTCACCTTAGGCACATTATGAATAATATCCCTAAGTCTCATTTTTTTAAGATTGAAACATATATGTAGTTCCGACAACAGTTTTCAGTCTGAGGCTTCTAGACTGACAAAAAGATTTCTTAATAGGGGTTACAGACATAATGTGATTAAATCTACTTATCAGACAGCAGCTAAACAATTTAGGGTGGTGTTACTAAGCAAAATGAGGAGAATGACACTTCCGGTGGGGTGACTTATGATGACTGCTCAGCTACACCTCGGTTCATTACTACTTTTGGTATCAACACTTTTTTTTTAAATTAAGGCCATTATTATCAAACATTAGCTAATTTTAAAGACCAACCCATTTTCTGAACAGGTCTGATGAAGTTAACACTTGTTTAATGAAAGTGCTCACGTTTTATTTGTTTTTCTTGTGGATTTTTATCATTAAATACATCTTTGGTTTATCATCACCTGAGTGATTTGAGCCTGTGAAACTTTGCCTGCCAGCATTTTTATTTATTTTGTTTGTTTTGCTGCTTCTGTTTTTTTTTAATTTTTTGAACATTGTTTACATTCAAATTGCCATTTTGCTTATTGTAAGGGAAAAAACGTAGGTGAATATCTTTCTAGCTTTAAGAGAAGTATGGCTGATTTTCTCAGGTTAAAGTTAAAAGGATTGTTGGTAGTACATTTTGTGGACATTGTACTTATTGTAAATTAGCATACAGAACCAAGTTTTTAACCTCAGTTAATACCTTCAAAGTGTTCAACATTCGACACATGATTACTTCTATGAGCAAAGGGGTAGTTTATTTAGCAGTATGCCAGTGTGGGTCTTTTTATGTTGGCCAGACTTCAAGATCTTTCAAACACAGGATAGTATTACATCTTAGTGACATTAATTGCAGACGATCTAGGAGTGCTTTGTACAAACATACTATGCAACATATTACAGCAGATTATATTTTTTTAGGTATTGATATACTAGTTGGGGAGGGCTTAACTAATTCACATAAGCATAAAATACTGGCTGAGAAAGAATGTATGTGGATTATTAACAGAGGGGTATTGTTTAACCCTGGATTGAATGACTATTGTTGAACTTATTTGCTTTTGATTCAGTGGGTAGTTAGGAATGTTCATACAGAGTTCATAGAGATGTATTTGTGTGTGTGAGTGTCTTTATACATACATTTATATATATATATATATATATATATATATATATATATATATATATATATATATATATATATATATATATATATATACACACACACACACACACACACACACACACACACACACACACATATTGATTTGTTTTCTTTTTTAAATGTTGTCATATTATATTATTTATTGTGGTGGAGTTTAATATTTAGGTTCTTTTTCTCTTTTCCTTTGTTTAGTATTATTTATATTTATAAAGAGTACTGTACCTTTAACTACAGACTTTAAATTTAAGTTTGTAGCCATTTGCTGGTATAAGCTGATGACGCCAAGAGACAAAACTGGTCTGTTTTGCCAGAATCCTGTTATTAAATTGTCTATCTTAATATCATGTGTTTGCCTCATGAACGTTCTGTGAATTTTGGATGAATGTTTTGCATTTATACTTGTGCATTTATGCTATCTACTATTTGAAGTGCCAGAGTTTGTTGTTGTTGGGTTTATATATATATATATATATATATATATATATATACATATATATATTATTTTTGTAGCCAAATTTAGTTATCTGTAACATACAGTGAAAAATGAAATGTAAATCCTAACTAAGAAAACAAACAATCACTCATGCATTCATTGGGATGAAAACATTCATAGGCACAGATGGATAAAAAAAAAAACAAACAAACATAAAAAAAGGCCAAATACTGACAAAAAAATAATGTGGTACAATGCTAATATTGACAGTTAACACTACCAATATTTAGTGTTATATTGAGCCATCCATAAATCTCAGCAACTTTAAGGTGATGTTAGTAGAAAATGAATATTGGTCCTGTACATGTATATGGTTAGATGTCTGTCCATGACTGTTCCTTATTTTTTCTTCTGTGTGCCACATTCAATAAATAATTATTAACAGAGATATGTGAAACATCTGGTGATGATGTCTAGCAACTTGTCATTTTGAAGAACATGTTTCAGAGGAAGAAAATATAATAAATTCCTTTTAAATACAGATAGACAAAACTGAATGTAAGATAAATCATGTAGTTGTTGACACTGACCTGATGTTGCCTCTGTGACAGGTGTTTTTTCTGTGTTGCATTGGAATAAGCTTTCTCTGAAAGGCTAAAGCACAAAAAATATGTACGTAATATTTATGCAGCAATGTCTAGGAAACATTAATTACATTTCATCTAGTACTTTCAATAATTTCATGGTCTAGTAGTGACATGAGGTTCATAGGTTCATAGGTAGGTACTAGACTATCTGTCCGAAGGCATTTATAAGCCTAGCCGGAATGTGTTGGCTTTCATTGCCCCCTTAGATTAGTTCCCTGTGCCTCTGTCCAGCAGAGCCATTGAAGTGATCCCCTGGGGTAAACTTTCTGTTTCCCATCCACTCATATCAATGCTCTTCCTGGTAGAAGCAAGGTGTATATGGCATTTAGTAACTGAGATTTGTGGGCTAAAGCCCCATGTATATCTTTAATCTTTATTACCTCTGCTGTCTTTAGCCAAGTACTAATCACATAAAAAGTACAAATTATAGAGCAAAAGTATATTTTTGTTGAAGAAAAGCATAGCCTTGCTCTGCCAAATGAAAAAAAAAAAGACATCAACAGTAAAGAAATATATTATTCACCGATGTGAAGAAGAATGCAGTTTAATTCTAAATGAACCATTGTATTTTCCATGCCATGGTGCTAAAGATGACAGACAAGTGTATACCAGTAAATATATTCTCACTTTTAAAATGCTATGCTATAGAGTGCATGCCTAATGAAGGCAAGATCTTCTGATATAATATCCAATCTCTAAAATCTGTGATGCAGCAAACATCAATACAAGTGAATGAAGTATGCAACCAACTTTAAAAATGAGTCAATGTGAAATGCAAGGGGTTGGGGTTAGCATAAG
>NC_056726.1:1960530191-1960597691 GCF_019279795.1 Protopterus annectens
GCCATATGGGCATAGGGAGTATATTCAGAATCCTCACATAAAATGCTGCAGTCAAAAACTGAACCAGAAAACCAAGTGCTGGGAGACATCAATGTTAACCTTTGCACCACTGTGTGTCACAATTTATTTGCCAATGAAAACAAATATAACAAATGAACTGATCTCAAATTCTACTACATTTAGTCATTACTTGTGAGATTCAAGTGTTCATTTCGATGTGCTTCTCAAAGTTCTTTTATTTTAAACTAAAGTCACTGACCTATTTCAATATATGATGAGAAATATTACATCCATCAGATTATATTTTATAAAACTTCTAAGGCATTACGAATGCTACATATAGGGGAGCTTAGAAATAGGACAATAATACCAGCTGCTTTGTGATAGTGAAGAAAAGTCCAATACATTTTGACATGTCTGTTCTAGTTAGTCTTTACAGTTATGCAGAAGTAGGTAGTAATGCAACATATTATTTGATCTGGGACACCCCTCCCAGTCTGGGGTTCACTCTACTTAATACAGAGAGATCATTTAAGAAGGCCAACCCACTTAGGTTTTTAACTTTGAATTTTTCTTCTTCTCCTTCTTCCTCTCTCTTTGCACTTTCTTCTTAAAAGTACTCAGTTGTATTTATTCTGCTACATTTATTACTGTTTGGTAATAGCCTGATTAAATTGTAACTGTTACTCTAAGCCTTTTGGTTTAAGCACTTGGGCTCCAGGCCAGTTGTTTTACATTAAGAAGATTTGTGGTCTGCATTGTTGTGGCAGGACAGGTAGCTTACATCCTTCTAAGTTGGGAATTGCTGATTGAAGGCTCAGTGTCTGTTATTCTAAAAGTGTACTTGGGCTTCAGGCCAGTTATTTTTCATTAAGGTTTGTGGTCTGCACTCTTGTGGGAGGAGAGGCTAGATTCTCCCCTTCTGAGTTGGGAATTTCTGGTTAAATGCCTATTGTGCCTGATTATTTGAACTGTTTCTTTCTGAAATTGGTGTGCCTTGGTTGCTGTAGCATAGACTAAATTCAGGCATCCTGAATCTATTTTTGTTTGTATAACTTGAGCACTAATATAGGCCATCTCTGTTGGAGAAGGTTCCCCTGCACCCTTGCAGTTAGAACTTGTCTGATTGAAGACTGCTGGAACAGGGCTCCGTTTTGAGCCTTTTTACTGGTTAATTGGGTAATATGTTAAAATCAGTGTACTCGTTTTCTATTGTTATATAAAAAATTGCACTTTATTCATCTGCTTTTACTGTATTTGTGTTTCTTCCTACTTTATTGATTTATTTTGCTTTTGCTGCTTGTTCTTAAAAGTATTTAATTGCATTTATTCTGCTGCATTTGTTACTGCTTGTTAGTAGCCTGATTAAATTGTAACTGTTATTCTAAGCCTTTGGTTGAATCACTTGGGCTTCAGACCAGTTGTTTTACATTAAGAAGATTTCTGGTCTGCACTGTTGTGGCAGGACAGGTAGCTTACATCCTTCTAAGCTGGGAGCTGCTGATTGAAGGCATAGTGTCTGTTATTTTAAAAGTGTATTAGTTCTGGTTTAAGCACTTGGGCGTTGGGCCAGTTATTTTACATTAAGAAGGTGTGGTCTGCACTCTTGTGGGAGGAGAGGGTAGATTCTGCCCTTCTGAGCTGGGAGTTTCTGGTTAAAGTCTTATTGTGCCTGCTTATTTGAACTGTTTCTTTCTGAAATTGGTACACCTTGTTTGCTGTAGCAAAGAGTAAATTTAGACCTGCTGAATCTAGCTTTGTTTGTATAACTTGAGCACTAATCCAGACCATCTTTTTTTGGAGAAGGTCCCCCTGCACCCTAGTGGCAAGAGTGTGCAGTTAGAACTTGTCTAATTGAAAGACTGCTGGAAAGGAGCTCAGTTTTTAGCTTTTTATTGGTTAATTGGTTAATTTGTTTAAATTAGTTTGCTCATTTGCTACTGTTATATTAAAAAATATATATATATCTATATATATACACACACACACTTTATACATCGCCGCTTAGCTAGGGTTAAACTATTCCCGGCGCCATAAAGTCTGATCTTCAGATTTTCCCTTCGAACTAGCCAGTTTTTTAGTTTTAGCACTAAAATATGTTTCTTTGAGCTCAGCACTTGTTCAGAACTCATTGTAAGCACTAAATAAGCTACAAATTATTACAGCACTCAACTTTTCTCACTTGTCTAGATGAAAACAGTTTTTAGTACTTAATAAATAAGCACCTATCCAGGCATGTCTAAGGGCCAGCTCCCTGTGTTTTCTCCTGTCTACCTGATGAATCTGGGCATCTTGGGGCAATGCAGCAATTGCCTCATGTACACAGACAACCCTCTACTCCTACCACCTAACACTACAATCTGTGAGAGATGCACTTATAGAGCCAAACTGGAAGCAAAGATCTCTTCACCCAAGACTGGAGTAGACAGTCAAGAGGAAAAGTTAAACACTTGCATCACACCACACTCACCACATAGTCCCTCAAAGCCTACAACACCAAAACACACACATAGAAACATGAAACACACACCTACATTCATGGAGGATCTCAATAAAAATCTGCTCAAGCAACAGTGACCTCCAAAGCAGAAACGCAAGCACCCTCCACCCCCCAACACAACCCAAATGACACATAGCCCACAAACTCAGTGTGCTACTCAACCACAGCCCATAACGCATAACAACTTACCCAACACTCTAGTCATAGATGACTCTATAGTCAGGCACACCGATGTTCCACTCACCAGGCTAAACAAGGCGAAAGTTACTGTCAGCTGCCTGTCGGGTGCCAGGATCCACCACATAATGCACACACTCAGATCACTCCACAACAAGTACAAATATGACTCTGTCATTGTCCATGTTGGTGTGAATGACATGAGATGTACCTCCCTGGACTACATGAAAAGAGACATGAAGGAGTTCTCCGATCTTGTACCCCAGGCAGGTATGACCCTAGCCCTGAGTAGCATCCTGCCATCACCCAGAATGATACCACAGTACAAGGACAAAATGATTGGCTTCAACAATTGGCTAAGCTTCTGGTGTCATTCTAAGGGGATCCAGTATCTGTCTGCCTGGGATGACATGATCGACAGACCACGATGCTTTGCCAGAGATCACCTGCAACTGTCACCCTTGGGATTCTGGATACTGGCTAAGGCTGTTGCCACTCCTATAGTGCCTTTTTTAGGCAAGGTTCAAATGACAAATTAACCACCTTAACAGGTACAAACAAGGAAAATCTGAGGGTAATGCTACTCAATGCTAGAAGTCTAAACCTCAAAATGCATTCACTCGAGGCACTCTTTAAAATGGAGAATGTCGACATCTGTGCAGTGACAGAGACCTGGTTCAAGGCTCCAGAAAGCACCCCTGCATTACCAGGCTATAATTCATGCCACACCTTTCGGCCACCTAACCTGGACAGAAACATTGAAGGCAGAGGTGTATCCATATTCATTAAGGATATCCACACCTCCAGGCTAGCTGCTCAGCATAATGCATCTGAGATTATCCAAGTGCAACTAACTCGGGCAAGACAGCAATCCAAATTGTAACTTGCTACAGATACCCCACTATGCCCCAGGATTCCCACTCCTCATTTCTTGATACACTGGAAAATATTAGGGTACAACCCAACACCCTAATAATGGGCGATTTCAACTACCCCACCATTAACTGGGAAAACTACTCATGTACCAACTCTTTTGCTCAATGTTTTCTGGAATTCATAAATTCCAATACCTTGGATCAACTTATCCACACCCCCAGCAGGGGCAGCAGTATACTAGACCTGGTCATTACCAACATGGGCGACCGGTGTTAAACACCAGAGGTCAATTCCTCGTTGGTCAGATCTGACCACAAACTAATCATTCTAGACATCCACATCCTGCCCCCAGCCCCTATTAGGGAAACCACCATAAAAATTTTCTCCAAAGCCAACTTCACACTTTTTAAGACAGAAGTGGCAAACTTCATGACACCCATGCAGACAGACAATAGAGGTACGACTGCTGAATCCAACAAAAATGCACTTTATATGCTTACACGAGTGCATGGATAATGCTATCCCTAACAGAAACAAGATGCTATCCTCCATAAAAGGAAGCCAATCTGGTGGTCCCCTACCATAAACAAACGCTACAACAGAAGAAAGAAACTGTTGTAAAAAATAGTAAAATCCCATGATTGGAGGAACTCCCTGGTCAGCCTCAGTAAGAAGCTGAGATCCCTCATAAAATTCTCCAAAGCTAATTATGAAAACAAAATTGCCACTGATTCTAAAGACAACCACAAAGCATTCTATAGCTTTGTCAAGAATCTCAATGGCAACACTCAGATCTGCTCTGAGTTACAGCACAGTGGCACTAAATATACAGAAACAAATGATATTGTCAACATCCTGACAGATAGGTTCAGTACTAACTTTACCCCTTCTCACCCCCTAAAGGGCCCATCTCTATACTGGAAGAATGTAAAGTTCCTGTAATCACAGCTGCACAGGTAAAAACCACACTCTCCAAAGCCAAGAACACAGCATCCATGAGACCTGACAACATCCTAGGCTGCATTCTACATGAACTGCAGAATGAACTGGCACCCCACCTAAGCACCATGTTCAATCATAGCCTCACCTCAGGCTTTGTGCCCACTGAATGGCACACAGTGATGGTTATCCCACTCCACAAAGGGGGAGCCACCACGGACCGCGGGAACTACTGCCCCATTAGCCTAATGAGCCTTGTCTGCAAGGCCATGGAACATATCATCATGGAATTTATACACAAAGACATTGGTAATGTCCAAACTCTGGACCCCACCCAGTTTGGGTTTGTAAAAGGCAGATCATGTCTCGTAAACCTGATAGACTTCTTTGAAGCAGTCACCAAAGCCGAAGACGAGGGTAAGGTGGTTCACACAGCCTATCTGGATCTCGGCCAAGGCTTTTGACACCATCCCCCACTCTGGAATTATATATAAACTCACTAAACTAGGTATAAATCCCTATGTCACAAGATGAATAATCCAAATGGAAAAACAGCGTTCAAGAACTACAAACGAAAACTCAATAAAAAACGCTGTACGCCTAAGTGTCATGAGATGCCAAACCTGGACTAAAAAGAACTCCAAGCGAGTATAAAAACTGAATTTAATATACGAAAATAATGAATTGTACAACACAACGAGAAGAGTTAAGCGCTTTCACTCAGTAGATCTAATGATGATGTTGTTGACATGAATACAACTGAACGAAGACCAATACTAGACAGTTCGAGTACTAGTATAGTTAATGAAGGAATAGTCAACACTTATAAACACTTTAAAATTTATAATTACACAGATTTAACATTGAATATGACCCATTTTAACTTGTTTTCTAGGGGTATGAAATACATACCCACTACCAGATTTAGACTAGTTGACAATCTCATTGAGTTCAAGAAATACATAAGGAAATTAAATTTGGCCATTACTTTTGATAGTAACAATGACAACAAGTCCCACAGTGTGTATGGTACACTGAAGAAAAAAAGTACATTTATTCCGCCTATGCATCCACTTATATCAGTGTATGACAAGACAGTTTCTAGACAGATGTACCAATTACAAATGCTTATACGTCTAGTAATTTACCTGAAGATTAATTGAAACTGTTACAGGATTTGAGGAATGATATCAATATTAGAATTATGAAACCCAACAAAGGGGGCGGGATAGTTATATTTGACAGTACAGAATATGTATCTCAAATACATCAAATTTTACATAATTCTGGGAATTATGAGATCATATCACTTAATGAAATTAATATAGCACACCGTCGTATTGACTTACATATTGAAGAATTTTTAATAGACAATAGAATTACTATGAACTTATATAAATATTTGAAAGTTGAACATCCCATCTTAGCCTCCATTGTGGGAATCCCGAAAGTTCATAAATCTATTGAGCAACCACTATTTAGACCTATAATATCTGGCAGCAGGTCTAAGACCTTTCCATTAGGGACTGCTGTGGACAGATTTTTAAAACCTATTTACGATAGAATCCCACATTTAATGAAAGATTCGTGGGACTTTTTGCGTAATTTTCCTGTTAATTTATGGCATTTGGAACTTATTTTTGTTACTGTGGATGTTGTTGATTTATTCTCTAGTATCCCTAAGACTGAGGGACTAGAGGCTTTTTCCAATAGTATTAGGAAATATGGGGGCTATGAATGGGACCATGTTTGTTTAATTATAGAACTTATGTCCATTGTATTGGACAACAATTTTATTGAATATGAGGAAGAATTCTTTCGACAAATGAACGGTGTTGCTATGGGAGCAGCTTGTGCCCCCAATATATGCTAATCTCGTCATGCTTGATTGGGAGGAGTCCAAAATATTTGATAGTGAATATTTTAAATATGTTAAATACTATTTGCGATATTTGGACGATATTTATATACTATGGGATGGTAATATAGACATGTTAACACAGTTTATTGATTTCTTGAACTCAAGTAGTTCCTTCTTGAAATTTTCATATACTTTTAATAAGGAAGGCCTACCATACTTGGACACCTTAATTTCCAAGGGTGACAACAGTTTTAAATCGAGGCTGTATAGGAAACACACTTTTTCTAACAGCTATTTAGAATTTTCTAATTGCCACCCTAGGAAATTATTTACTAACATATTCAGATGTCAGATTATTTGGGCCATTAGGATGACCTCTACACATGCTGAGATGTTAGAAGAAGTTGGATTTATTATTAATCTTTTCAGAGATAGGGGTTACAACATTAATATGCTTAATCATATTAGTAAAATATTATTAATGGATAGGGGACAAAATATACACCTCTATTGGGACAAAAAAATGATATTAACAGGTCAGTCAATTATACATTAGACACTACTACCATCAGTACTAACTATAGAAGAGCGTGTGTTTTAGAATATGGCCCATATACAGGGAAAATTAAGCAAATTATTAATAATAACTGGATAATTATTATGGTGGACCAAGAAATGGAAAAAATGTTGGGATCACAACCAATATTTGTATACAAAATGGGTCGGAATTTGAAAAATTATATAGAGAGAGGTAATATACCCAGACATTTTGCTAATAATAAAAAAAACACAAAATGTGGCGAATGCAAACAGTGTTTTGCTATATATGAAGAAAGCCACATTATTTTAGACAATATACATAAATCTAAAATAACATTTGTTAGTGGAAATTGTAACACCAGATGGGTTATTTATTTAGCAAAATGCACAGCATGTTCTGGATTCTATATTGGCAAAACAGAACGGAAATTGCATCAACGAATATATGCGCATTATTATAGTATCAAGACTTGTGACGAAAAGAACGCCCTATACAAGCATATAAAACAATATGGAAATACACATGCATTCAAATTCGCAATTTTGGAAAATTTGTCGTGTGCACCGAGAGGGGGTGATTACAAAGGATTATTGTCATACAAGGAAATATGGTGGCAGTTTTATACTGACGCTTCTAATCCACCAGGATTAAATGATTTTATTACTATAAAACCTGCATTATTATTCAGATAGACATTTATATAGATGGTGCATCTAATTATTTTTATGTATATATATATGTTTATTACATGTTTATGGTATTTATAAGTTATTAAATATATTAAATATACTAAAAGTTTTAAATTCAAATTTTATTAGTACACAGTTGATATTCTATTTTCATATTTATTTATTTAAATATTATTTATTACTTATTATCAATTATTTAATAAAAAAAATTTTAGATGGACATAATGTGTTTAGGATATAATATTTTTATTGTATTTTATTGTTTGTACACCTTTAAGAACTTTTGTTACAAGGTAGCGTTTTGGCGACAAAAAGTTTTTAAATTAATTTATTTACTGTTTGTAACAGTTCTGATGAAGCTCCTATTTTGCGAGTGAAAGCGCTTAACTCTTCTCGTTGCATTGTACAATTCATTATTTTCGTATATTAAATTCAGTTTTTATACTCGCTTGGAGTTCTTTTTAGACCAGGTTTGGCGTCTCATGACACTTAGGAGTACAGCATTTTTTATTGAGTTTTCCTATGTCACAAGATGGATTGCCAACTGGCTCACTGACAGAACCCACACTGTGAAAGTAGCAGACTCCAAATCAGACTTCAGAATAGTGACAACTGGAGTACCACAGCGTTCAGTCCTGGGTACTCTCCTGTTTGTTATCTACTTACAGAAGGTCTTTGGCTGATGAAGTTGGCAGATGACTGTAAACGAGGAGCCATAATTGAAATGCCTAACGATGTGGACATCCTACAAAAGGGCCTCACGGAGACAGGTGCCTGGTGTCAGAGTCATGGCCTCAAGCTCAATGCCAAAAAGTGCATTGTCATCCCCTTTGATAAAAACTCTGTACCCATGAGCTACCACATAGGTGGTAGTCTACTTAACACCGAAAGTGTGATAAGAGATCTTGGAACCCAGGTGGACAGTAGTCTCTCCTTTGATAATCACATCACCACAGTAGTTAGGAAATCTTTCTACATGGCACACCTCATCACAAAAGGATTCTCAACCAGGAAAAAAGAGGTCATTGTTCCCCTCTACTCGTCATTCATTAGACCCAATATAGAGTACAATGCCCCGTTTGGTATGTACCTCACAAGACATTTACAACAACTGGAAAGGTCGCAGAAATACCTCACAAAGAGGATTATCAGCCTCAAACGGATGCCCTACGCAGACCGTCTCAAAAACCTCCAGCTTTACTCCATCACATATTGCCTACTCAGAGGCGATCTCTGCCTAACATAGAAAGATATGTCAAACCCAGAGCTGTTGGACATGCTCCATTTAAAGAAATCCCAATCCCTCCGAGCTACATGCTCTAGGGACATAAACAGAATATGCTGGAGGGATAGATTCCTGTCCCAGAGACTTCCCATCCTCTGGAACAAACTACCTGTCTATATCAAACAAAGCTCCTCATTAGCACTCTTCAAGAAAAATCTTGATGATTGGATGGGAAATAGGAAATTCACCCCGGGGATCACCTCTATGGCTCTGCTCGACAGGGGCACAGGAAAATAATTTTCTTGGGTGGCAAAAGCCAGGGTACCTTTTTGGCTAGGCTTATATAGGCCCTAGGGCCAGTAGCGTAGTACCTACCTATGAACCTATGAACCTATATGTTACTGTTTCTATTATGCTGGTATTGTGTACTTCCAGTAAGTACTAGGAATAATACAATATACTTTGAAATTTTGTGTGGTGTCAAAAATCCTGTGAAGAGGATTTTTTTTCCAGTGGAGCTTTCAAAATAAAATCTCTTAATATGATAAAGAAACAGAAATACAGTTGAGCATTGTGTTCAAATATGTGCCATAATAATGTATATGTTATAAGCACAGCCATATATTTTGAAAAAGGAGAGGTGAGTTCTACGTGAATATATTATAATAGTGATAAATACTTGCTGTAAGTGAGAAATCTCTACACTACCTTTACAAAGAACTGCAACATATTTGCTGGAGTTTCATGTATTTTGAAAAACTGTGATAATTGGGATATGACATAATGAATGATGTGTATGGTAATAATTCAGCCTTTCCAAGTCAGCGTGGATAGGCCACAATTTCTACTTTGAAAGAGGTGTGGTCCCTGGTAAGCACTGATGACAGTAAGGTAAAACAATGTGCTTCCACTCTGCACTTATAAGTAAGGTGTTGAGAAGATTATTATACCATGACCCCCCCATTAATATTCCAAAACGTGCACGCTGATTGGTCAGTGTGAACGTTGTAAATCGAGTTATACTAATGGAAAAAGGTCCAGTCGCCCGGACGTTTTCCATTAGTATAAGTCTTTTTTTAAAACACTGTCTTGCTATGTTAAAGGAGTTTAACATAGCGAGACAGCTTTAAAAAAGCAACGGAGAATCTCCATTGCTTTTTTAAAGCTGTCTTGCTATGTTAAACTCCTTTAACATAGCGAGACAGTGTGTAAAAAGCAACGGAGATCTTGCTTTCTCTGTTGCTTTTTTTTTAAACCTGTCTCGCTATGTTAAATGGGTTTAACATAGCAAGACAGCTTTAAAATAAGCAACGGAGATCTCTGTTGCTTATTTTAAAGCTGTCTTGCTATGTTAAACCCATTTAGCATAGTGAAACAGTTTGGAAAAAGCAACGGAGATCTTGCTTTCTCCGTTGCTTTTTTCAAAACTGTTTCGCTATGTTAAATGGGTTTAACATAGCGAGACAGCTTTAAAATAAGCAACGGAGATTCTCCGTTGCTTTTTTTAAAGCTGTCTCGCTATGTTAAACCCATTTAACATAGCGAAACAGTAAAAAGCAACGGAGATCTTGCTTTCTCCGTTGTTTCTGCCCACAGCTCTGATGTACTGCCAGACAGCTGCGGAAGGGCAGCAAGGAGGCATTATACAATGCCATTATTTAAGAAAAGTAATTATTTTTTTTCTTAAATAATGTCATTGTATAATAGCAATAACCCACTTCTGGGTGTGGGTAATGCTGGATTTACTCACAGTTGGCTTTGTTTGGCCACTTGGGCTTCGCCCTCGTGACCAAACCACGCCAACCGTGGGTAAATCCAGCATTACCCACACCCAGGCATGGGTTTTTGCTATAATAACCTCTATAGTTGCATAGATAAAACAGAGCTATCTAAGAAGTCCAAGTGTTACAGCTATCATGCTCTGTACTGAAATAATACATTTCAATATTGTGAATATGAAAAGTGCATATTGTTGGCTAGAACAGATGCTGTTGACCTGAAGATTAACTACTAGAAAAGTGGCTAATGTATTGGTCCTAACTGGTATTATCAGATAGATTTCTTACACTGCTTGGCATTTTGAAGTTAGCATGAATGGTTTCCTATGCAATTCCATATGTTGGGTATATATACACAGTACAAATGTGGAAAAAATGAGAGCATATTAGGACAGTCTGACCTCCTTTTGAGTGTGCCAGACAGTGTTGTGTATGAAACAAAATGCTTGAGATATCCACTTAACACTTTTCCTTGAAGAAAAATGAAAACAGAATTGTCTAAGGGTCTACCCCCAAAATAGCAAGCATTTCTCCTCAAGTACACTAAGCTGTAATCAAAAGCTCACATACATTTGTCTTTCTCTTACATTAGTATTTTATCTGGAAGGCAAGTTTCCAATACATTCATGTAGGGAATGCAGTCCCACCCTCTTCTGCTTATTGTAATTGGCTCTGGGATCAGCATTACTTGGAGAAAAGGCAAATGCATGTTTCTTTTTTCTTTTTTTTTTTTTTTTTTGCACAAAATTGTCTTTCTCCAGTCATTGCCAAATTCTGAGAAACTTCATTTGAAACACAGAGACCAACTTTGCCACTTTAGTTTTTGAAGGAGAAATGAGTCATTGTCTCACAGTATAAATGTTTGCAACCAAAGATTAAATGTCTATTAGAAATGAATGAATAACATGAGATTTGTGAGGATTGCCAACTAGAGAAGATATTTAAAATGCATATAAACCATTGAAGAGAATGTACTTTGTTAATTACTTCTTCCAGTTGATAGTGCAACTTGTGAGAGATGTAAATATTTAAGAAGCATAGTGTTTATCCTCTAGCATGATACCTTCATAGCAACACATCAGACACAACACACTACTAGACCTATAATATATGCTCAGACTGTAAAGAAAATTTTGAAAAAGTCTCATAGAACTCACTCTAAAATATCTCATCCTCCAGTATGTAAGGCAACACCTACTCCTTCTCTAATCACATATACTGCAAATCTGCAAAACTCGCATGGGACAAGGCTGCTTTCACACAGAGAAATTGTCTAGTAATAGGTGATACAGACTCCATACTCACTGGATTGGACAAGAACAGGGTGACTGTAAGGTACTTGAATGATGCCAAGATCTGTGATATTATCGGGGCCCTAAGGGCCCTTAAGGCAGACAGAAATGACTATGACCTATTGCTGGACCACGTGGGAGTGAATGACCTGAGGCACTCCACCCAGAGGGACATGCATACAGAAATGATGGAAAGTACAGTTGTGTAAGTAAACTTATCATAAAAGTAGATGCTCAAATGATCACTGTTGCAGTAGCCTTATCTATACGGGATATATTCTGCCACCTTCCAAAGCTTCAGGGCATCTTCCACTCACCCAAAATGTCAGGCAGCTCAAGCTGAGCTGACTAAGTGACAAGTCCGGACACTTTCAGAACTTTCCTGCCAACAGAGAGAGGGAGGCTAAACCCTAAAAGGATGGTGCTAGGCAAAACAAAAAATAAATGTCCACATGTTGACATAAACAAAGTCATAAAAAAGTGGGATGGAGGGACAGAGCAGCTACTGCAGCAGTGATCATTTGAACATCTACTGTTATGGCAAGTTTATTTGCACAGCTGTATTATGTTTATCATGTTTATCACTGCTGCAGTAAACTTAGCTGTATGGGTAGATTACCAATAGCTTACTAGATTTGTAAGTGGAAGAAAAGTCCAGGATCCCCTGAGCAAAGGTCCTAGCAAAGCCTGATCTAGGCCTAGAGATGGAATCAAGCTTTGTCAAAGTATGTGCAGAGGACCAAGTAGCAGCTTCTAGAATACTTGTAGAATCTAACCTTTTCCAAGAAGGTATAGATAAAGTCAAGGCCCTGGCAGAGTGGGCCATGACCCTACCTGGTAAATTTTGTTATGGTGAGTTTAACAAAAGTTAATAGCCTTCAACAACCATTTGGAAAGAGTATGTTTTGACACAGATTGTCCCTTCTTCTTACCTTCTCAAGAAATGAACAATTGATCTGAAAATCTGAAAGATTTAGTTTCGTCACGATAGTACCAGAGCCAAGGTATGGAGTATCACTCCCTCTTCATTTTTAGGTTCAGGAAAGAAAGTGGGGAAATTAATAATTTGGCTTAAAGTAAACTCAGATACCATTTTAATAAAAAAAGGATTAACTCTCAAAGAAACTCTGTCTCTATGGAAAATGAGATCGGTGTTACTCAACATAAGAGCTTGCAACTTGGATACCCTTCTTGCAGAGGTCAGAGCAGTCAGTAAAACTGTTTTCCATGTTAACAGCCTCAATTCAGCCAGGTTAGCTAATTCAAGTGGAAAAAGTATCAGCTTCTCTAACACAAAATTAAGATTGGAAGGAGGGACCACTAGTTTTCTTGAAGGCCTTTTATGCAAAATCCCTTTCAAAAACATTTTGACATGAGACTGCATTGAAAGAGGAGGATCCTTGGCCAATAAATGAACCTAGATAAAGGAATAAAAGCATAAGACAGTAACTCACAGAAATGTTGCAAAAACAGAGAACAACTAGCCCTAGATGGTTGCTGGTTATGTTCTTGGCACCAACTAGAAAACTTTTTTTCATTTGCTAATATATGACTTTCTAATAGCAGACTTTCTTGCCTCCATTAGTACCTGCTGCAAGTCCTTAGTAAACAGGTACCTAAAGAGAATTAAGACCCTGTCATCCAGGTAGTCAACTGAAGTTGACTGATGTCAGGGTATATCAAAAAACACTGTTTTGCGTGAGTAAATCCAATCTGTGAGGAAGTTTGTGGTAACTGCTCATGGCCATTTCCAAAAGAAGGGAGACTCGTGATTGCCTGAGCCAGGAGGGAGTCACCATAATGATCTAGAGGATTTCTTCTGAATCTTCAGAAGTATCATGGATATTAGTGGAAAAGGTGGAAAACATGGAGGAACATTCCTGTGAAATAAAAAAACATCTGTTTTCCAGGTTTTCTTGCATTTGTCTTGGAGCAAAATCTTGCCAGCTGATTGTTTGAGAAGACAAAGAGGTGGATCAAATCTTGGAAGATGCCTGATCTAGTTTTCATTCATGAGGGTCTACCCTCATCCTGCTCAGCCTGTCTGCTAAAACATTTGGCTTTAACTGTAGAGTTAGTTTGTGCTGTGAAACTATATCCCAAACTAACATGGCTAGTCTGCATAGGGGGTATGAACTGGATCCCCCTGTAACAACCTGAAGGGGCCCTGGGAAGTAAAGATGATTTGGAGAGTTGAGTGCCTTGATCAGGGCAGGCATCTGTTTGATATTTATGTGTTTGCATTTGTCCTTGGTGTCCCACACAACTTGCAATTTTTTCTCCCTGAAAATGGTCCCCAAACAAAGTCTGAAGTTCCTGTAGTAACTGACTGCTTTGGAACAGGAGATGAAAAGAGGAAACCTGCATTTAAAGATACCTGTTGTCTCCTCTAAATGATTTATTTCCTGACAAATTGCAGTGCTGGGATTTGAAATGTCAAAAGGTGTTGGTACTGGGACCAAAGAGACTTCAATTGCCAGTGCAGTTTTCTCATGTGGGCCCTTGCCAGGGTTATCATGAGACTCATAGAAGTTATGAGACCTAAAATCCTGAGGTATTCTCTCACAGTAACCAGAGTTTGAGTGGAAAACCTTAGAAATCTGGATATAGATCTGTTTTTTTTTTGTTTTTTTTTTTTTCTGTGGAATAAAAAGTCTTTGAACTGAGGTGTCTACTTGACATCCCAAGAACACAATCCTGTCTGTGGGAGACAAGAAAGACTTTTGAATGTTTTCTTGGAATACCAGCTTGAGTAATAGATCTCTCACCCAAAAGAAAAAAAGAGATTCCTGACATTTTGAAAAAGACTCTGCAAAGATAAGCAAGTTGTCTATATATGGAAAAATGTGGAAACCCTGTAGCCTGCAATGAGCTATTACTGGAGCTACACACTTTGTGAACACTTGTGATGCAGTGGATAGTCAAAAGGGTCAGGCAGAGAACTGATGGTATGATCCAGATTCACAAAACCTTAAGAAATGACTGAAGTCTAGATGAATAGGGATGTGATGATAAGCATCTTTAAAATCTAGTGTTACCAGAAAACTTGAAAGAGGAAGAAAAGATAACAGGATGTGAAGTGACAGTATAACAAACAGGTTTAGTAAAGAAAGAAAGATCCAGAAGTTGTCTCCAAGCAATTTCTATTGTTGGCACTAAGAACATCTTTGAATAAAAACTATTCCCCACCTGGGAAAGAAGGACTGGTTATATAATTCCTTGGGACAGCATGTGGAAACAGAAGAAGCTGATCTGGAGGGTGAGGAGTGACCCCCTGAAAAGGAGGAATTGTGTCCCACTTCCATCTGTAACCATGTTGAATGATCTTCAGAACTCATTTGTGAAACTATCTGTTGCTAAAGAGAAAAAGCGAGAATAAGGCATTCTGAAAGAAAACAAGGAGCCAGGGAGAGATAGGTCACAATGTTTCTTAAATAGTCCTTCAGACTTGTTGGGCTGTCCTTGGTTTTGGGTGATTTGAGAGTTCTTTTTGGAACCCTTTGCCACTTCTTCTTAAATAGCTGTTTACCTGTATTTTGCCAAAATTAGATGAGGGGTTAGAGAATTTATTTAACATTTGTTTACCAGGAAAGTCCAACTAGGATAGAGCCTATTTTCAGTGGAGGCCCAGGGAGAAAGTCCAGACACATGTCTTTGGAATGTGGGAGGAAACTGGAGCACCCAGAGGAAGCCCAAACAAACACAGGGAGGACATCCAGACTCCATACAGAAGGCACCCCAGCTGAGAATTGAACCAGAGAACCTCTTGCTGTTAGGCCACAACACTAACCGCTGCACCACTGATCCACCTTGGAAAAATCATAGAGATTCCATACCTCTGCAGCAAAAAGGCTAAAAACTAAATATCTGTCCAAAGGATAATTTAAAATCTAATTTTTAACATCATCTGGGAGGTCCTGAAAATGCAGCCAGGCAAACCTCTTTAAAACAGTAGCAGTGGCCATAGCTCTGGAAGAAGTATCAATAGAGTCATGCACACACTGTAAAGAATGAGTTGTGACCTGTGAAATGAAAGAAACTAAATTGTTTAAACTAAATTTTTTCTTCAGAAGAATACATTGCAGATAAAACATTCCTCATACTTTCATAATTAGAACAAGCCTGACAATTCAAAATTCTGAAAATCAAAGTTGCAGAAGTGTACACTTTTTTCCCATTCTCAGTCATTTCCCCATCCTTAACAGAAAGAGTAGGACTAGAACTGACTAAGGGTTTTCCATCAGTGGGATCAACTAAGGCTATAGCTGCTGGATAAAGTTTGGAAACTGTGTATAAAAACTTAAAAGACTGAGGAACTTTATACACCCTATCTGCCTATTTAGGGGAGCTGGGTGATTATCAGGAAAATTGTAGGCAGTAAATCACACATCCTCTAAAGGAAACAGAACTGGAGGAATGGGTGCAGGTTCGGGAAATTATTTTTGGAACAATTCCTCGTATTTTCTGAGGGACTGAGAAACCTCAGTGTTCTCCCACTGAAAACACTGGCACATTCTATCAATCATCTCAGAAAAAGGGAAAGTCCCCCACAGGAAGAATCAGAAACTGAGCTTTCCTCTGAGGCTGAATCAGAAATCTCCCTGTTCAGATTCAGATTCTCAAATCCCTCTAGGAAAAGAGTTATCCCTCTTTCATTTACCAAATACCACTTTACAAGAAGGCTCAATCGCCTGAATTAAACCTTGAGCCAGACCCTGTAAACTACTCCTGTCTAAGAATATTTGCAGAGAAGAAGATACATGCTTACTGATCTGTTTCATTTTGACAGGTACAAAAGGGCCAGCCTTGTTACTAACGGCTGCAGCAGCAGCTTTCCTAGGGATGGGCACAGCATTCTGACAGAACAGGGAAGCTTTCCATGTTTCTACTCCCAGGTCTGACAATAATGGCTCTCCCTTGCCTACTAAGGGAACCCCAACAGTTGCAGAGGACTTGGCTAACCCGTTGTCCATAGTGGCTTTAAGTACCTCACCAAAAAAATCTAAGGCAAAAGATGAGTGGCCTGAGGTAGAATAAATGGCCACAGCAGAATCACCCACCTGTGTCTGAGGCAAATTGCTAGCCTGCTGTGGTGGAAAATGCTGTTTGTTTTTCTTAAGTTTTTCCTTTTGTGGCTCAAAGAAGGTCTGACCATGGACTGGTGGTTTGCTCCATGGTCAAGCTAAAACTGGTACCTCATTCCCAAGGAAGACAAGCAGTAAATGCCAGTAAAAATTAAAAGTCTTTAAAAATAACTTTTTTCAGAGAAAAACACAGTAAAAAAGCATTTTAATACAGTTTGCCATCCACAAAAAGGGGACGCAATCACAATTTCTTCACAGAAAAAAATTGTTTTTAGTGACTTTAAAAAACTTTAAAACTGACAAGAAAATAGAGGGTTCCCATTGTAAAGTACAATTCAGTCTCAGATATAGTCATAAGAGTGTTAGATACTTATGTGGATAGCTTGCTCTCAATCAATCATGTTTTCACCACAGTCAGGAATTTTTTTCTATGCGGCCAAAAGTTATCCTACTCTTGTATTCTTCCCTTATCACACTCTTCATTGAATACAGTGCCCCTTTTGGTATGTAGAAATTCAAGCATATCGCTCAACTGAAAAGGCCCCAAAATTCTAACAAAGAAAATGAAAGGCTCTAAATCCTTCAACTACCTCAACAGATCAACAAGATTCTCATACTCAGTGGCCTACAGGTTGCTACAAGGTGATCGGTTTCACTTTTTGAGCAATGAAAGATCCACTCCTATTTGACCTATTGCTTCTTTGAAAAATCTGTGGATATGCAAACACCCACACTAAGGCTTAAATCTACACCAACAAATAAATGAGTCACTTTATAAATAGGTTTTTAATTCAGTGAATTCATAGCCCAGAAATAAGGTAAACAAAGTACAAATATGGCTACCTTTAAAGTTAGTCTTGATGACTGAATGTATGGATACATATTTACACATCATGTACAGCTCTGCTCAATTTGGGAAGTGAGCAGTATTAAGTGCTTGGAAAGGGAGACAAGAACTTTAAAGTTTACCTTCTTATTCAAATGACAGCCTAACAATATTAGTTCTGATCAGCCTAATAAGTGCTGAATACAGTAGAATAATCAAATCCCTGGTCCTGTACTCCATATATTTACTAATAATCTGCCTAATAAAGATGATTTTCATACAGTAGTGATTATATTATGATCAAAGAAAAGTCTGCTGTCCGTATAGGTTCCCAGATCACTAAGGATGATTTTCAGGGGTATGCTATTGCTATGATAATTTAAACATTGTTGTTAATTTTGGGGTTTTGTCTCTGATTCTTGAGCTAAATGGTTAGCAGGGCAGGAGGATGCTATGGGTTGCACAGTATGGTTCTCACTGCAGCAAGCTGATATGCATTAATAGGTCATTAGATGTGTATTGGCTAATTTGATTGCTAGCAAGTATCTGAGATGTACACAGGACTATAAAGAGCTCTAAATGCGGTCACATCTGTATGCATGTGTGTGTAAATGTATGGTTCCTGCACCCCATAGTAGTTATGTTTTAAACAGAGGAATTGATTGTAGTAAACATTATAATCATCATATGAGCCATATTCTTTGGGTATAATCCTTGGTTTCCTTGTTTGCTGACTTTTGACAGTGTCTTTATTATTTGGTTTTGAATCAACTGGGCAGCATGGAGTCTATGAGTTTAATGCTAACATTTTAACAATAAATACATTTTTAAATTAGCTGTTTTGCAGGCATGTGGATGTGAAATGCACTGCATTGGGCTACAGCAAAGACTGTATGGCAGATGAGTATGGCTATGAGAAGTTAATGACATAGTTTCTGTAGTGCAGGGGTTGATTTCTACAGCCAGTCCTGTGGGACTTTGAAGTCTGCAGTGGTATGCTGTACAAGCACTCATGGAGACCATACGATGCCTAGCCATATATACATTTAAACAGACAAACTTTAAAGTTCTTGCTTCCCCTTTCAAGCACTTAATAGTGCTAAAAACTGAGCAGGATGTTACATGACAGTGCTCCAGGGCTGTCCCTGAAAAGTAACATTTTCATCTGGTGGGCTCTCTAGGGTTGTTATCATGTGCTTTACACATCATCTTTGAATCCCTACACCTTTCACATAGCTGTTAATTACTGCTTCACTATCTGCTATCCGACTATGAATCTCAGCATGTCTCAGCATGTGTCTTGTAATTTAGTTGCTTGTCAGATACACTTCCAATCAATGTATGTTTCAAGGGAAAAGAAGTTTACCATTGCTCAAGCAAAGTCTGTTTTCAATATGAGATTTTTTTTTAAATTGTTTAGCAAGTGGCTTTCAGTGTTTTTGCTGTAAAACATAAAGCAGAAGTTTTAAATTAAATCCATATCTCAGTGATCATTGTAAAAGTGGAAAAGAAAACTGCATGCACACTGATAGTTATAAACAATGTTTTGTAATGACTGGAGAGAGAAAGCAAGTCATTTGATATTTGTATGACTGGGGTCCCAATCCAATATCCTGTCTAGGACTGCATTTCATCATGATATGACTGTTACACCATCCACTAAACTTTATTTCTCTATATAGATGATGATTAAAAGCCCACAACCATCATGGATTGTATGTGAACGCTTTCTCAACAGAGCTATACAGTCACATGTCTCACACTGCCTGCTCATCCAGAAAACATGATGAAAAAGAAAATCTGTATATTTCCCTAGCTCTTTTTGTGTATCCATATACCTTACAATCTTCCTTTTCATACTCTTTTAACAATATCACTATCCTGACAATGCCTTAATCATTCTGTGGGATCCAAATGGAGAGATGACAGCAGCAAGAAAAGGAGTGTACTATTGCTGAAACTGAATTCATCCTCAAGACTTGGTGATCACCTTCATGTGGTGGACTCTATTTTCACAAATCTTGCCAAGATAAGACTAATATATATGCTATATGAGCATAGAAAAGAAAAAGGATTTAATATTTAATATGTAAAGGTGAATCAATAAAAAAGCAGCACCAAAGATATTGAAGAGAAATACAGGCAAAGACATCTGGATATGGATTAGTAATGGAGAAGTTAAAGAACAGAAACTGAAGTTATGGATTTCCTGCAAATGTAAAGATTTAGTGTAGAAAAAACAACTCTGCTGACATCACAGTATGATGGAACAATGAGTCCCCAAATTAAGGAGAAACTGGTAGAATGGGAAGCATCTTATCACTTGCCACATGAAGATGCTCTGGAGCCTTCAGTAGAAAACCAGTACCAAAGTTCATTTGGAGTTGCACAGAAAGGGAAGGAACAGGAAACAGTTCCCATATGAAAGAGCAATGAATGATGCAGGATACAGCTGAAGACAATATGTCTCTGGAAGACGTTCTGGAACTTTCTGTAGAATGCCCGCAGGAAACAAAGAGCAAAGAATGTGCCCTCACTTTAGAAGAAAATGATCTATGGAAAGAGTTGCTTCATTTGATAGAGATAGATAGACATATTAAGATCGATGAAAGAAATAGATTACAGAAAGTCAGTAAGACCCAAAATGTTAGAAGTCTGATAAAACAAATGAACATGGTAATTAAGAATATTAATAGAAATTCATATGATATAACAGAAGTAAATAGGATATATATATATATATATATATATATATATATATATATATATATATATATATATATATATATATATATATATATATATATATATATATATATATATATATATATATATATATATATATATATATATATATATATATATATTACTGTGCCATTAATAACAGATAAAGTCTTATAGGTTCATAGGTTCATAGGTGTATACTAGGCTAATGGCCCTGGAGCCTTTACAAGCCTAGCCCAAAAAAAATTGCCCAGGCAGTGTGCCACCCGATGTTAGTTCACAGTGCCCCTATCCAGTAGGGCAACTGGAGTGATCCCTGGAGTGAACTTTCTGTTACCCATCCACTCGTCAAGATTTGTCTTGAAGAGGGCCAGTGAGGTGCTCTGCTTGACATGAATGGGAAGCTTATTATAAAGTATGGTCAGTCTTTGGGAGATTAACCTGTCCCTCCAGCATGTTCTGGTAATTGTGGTAATGAGGTTGTGATCTCTGGAGCGTATGGCATGGAAGATTGGGATTTCTTTAGGTGTAGCATTTCAAGTAGGGCTGAGTCAGACATGGCTTTGTAAGTCAAACAGAAATCACCTCTAAATAGACGATAAGAGACTGAGAACAGCTGAAGTTTATTGAGTCTGTCCATGTAGGACATGTGTTTAAGGCCTAGGATCCTTTTGGTGAGGTATTTTTGTGGCCTCTCCAGCTGTTGTAGGTGTCTGGTCAGGTACATGCCAAATGGAGCGTTATATTCGATGATTGGTCTAATGAGGGATGAGTAAAGAGGGATGATGACCTCTTTCTTTCTGGATGCAAAACCTTTGGTTATAAGATGTGGCACGTAGAAGGACTTTCTGATCACAGAGGCAATGTGGTGGTCGAAGGTGAGGTGGCTGTTAACCTGGGTACCCAGATCTCTTATGGCCCCTTCAGTGTTCAGTGGGCTCCCATCAATGTGGTAATCCATGGGGAATGAGTTTTTTTTTCCAAGGGGGGTGATAACGCATTTTTTGGCATTAAGCTTCAGGCCATGGTTCTGACACCAGTCATTGGTCTCAGAGAGGCCCTTTTGTCATATGTCTGCATCACTTGGGAAATTGATAATGACTCCTAGCTTACAGTTATCAGTGAACTTGATCAGCCAGAGTCCTTCTGTGTTGGCCTAGACTTCTGAGAAGTAAATGCCAAACAGGAGAGGGCCTAGGACTGAGCTCTGTGAGACTCCATTCATGACTGGTCGACAGTCTGACTTGGAATCCACAACTTTCACTCTGCAGGTCCTGTCTGTGAGCCAATTTGCAACCCTCCTAGTGATGTAAGCATTGATGCCTAGTTTGCTGAGTTTATCAATGATACATGAGTGGGGAATGGTATCAAAGGCCTTGGCCAGGTTGAGGTAGGCTGCATGCACTGCCTTATCTTCATCCACAGCCTTGGTGACCACCTTGAAGAAGTCAACCAGGTTCAGCAGGCAGGATCTCCCAAACTGTGTGGGGTCAAGAGTTTGGAGATTGCTTATATCTTTGTTAAGTAGGTCGATGATGATGTGCTCCATAGCTTTGCATACCAGACTTGTCAGACTAATTGGGCAATAGTTCCCAGGGTCTCTTTATGGAGCGGGATTACTGTAGCAGTGCGCCATTCATTAGGGACATAGCCTGAGATAAGGCTGTGATTGAACAGGGCACACAGATGTGGTACTAGTTCATTTTGTAGCTCATGTAGGATGCAGCCAGGGATATTATCAGGTCCCATGGATGTTGTATTCTTGGCTTTGGACAATGCAGCTTTTACCTGTGCTGCAGAAATGGAGGGATACCAGAGATGAAAAATATTCTGAACAACTGGATGATATATATAAGGACTTTAAGTTGAGAAAATATAATGAAACATTGTAACAGGATGTTAAACAGCATGTAGAAAGGGAGAGAAAAGGTGTGGCTAATCCCTGTTTTGGGAACAGTGGTTATCCAGGCCATAGAAGGGACCCAAAATCTCATGAAAGGGAATGTTTGAGATATGTCACCACATATAATTTGAGAACTGCTTCAGTGACTGATATTATTAGAAAGAACTGGCCTATACTATGTGCTCAACATGAGATGGCCAATATTGTAGGACAGAATCCACAGTTTTCTTTTTAGAAGCAAAGAAACTTAAAACAGCAACTATGTTATAAAAAGATGAGCACCTTTAATAAACCAAAGCAGATGCATAAGGCTGGAGCTGTCCTCTGTTATAACTGTGTAAACTGTAAATATAGTAAAACAGATACATTATTTGTGCACCCTAGGGTGCACTTTACAAAATTTTGAATTAAAGTGTTCAGCGACATGTTTAACAGAAATGTATTTGTATCTACCATTAAACTTTTATCCTTCACGTTGCTGGTTTGGTTTCTTGCTTTTGTGCTACGTTATCCTGGTACCAGGATCTGCACAAATTGTTTTCCTTTTTTCTGTGCAGAAATAGAGGGTACCAGCCTTTCTTCTGGTATTGTGATAGGGCCCTGGGGGGGGGCAAAGTTGGCACTGAATCTGTCGGCCATTATGTTGGCTATATCTGTTGGCTCAGTATAGGAGGTGCCATTGTGCAATAACTCAGAGCAAATCTGGGTATTGCCTTGGAGGTTTTTGATATAGCTATCGAAGGCTTTGTGGTTGTTTTTGGTGTCAGCCACAATTCTGCCTTCATAACTGGCTTTACAGAATTTGATAAGGGATCTCAGCTTTTTGTTGAGACTGGTAAGGGAGGTTTTCCAGTCTTGTGACTTCATTTTTTGCAACAGTTTCTTCCTTCTGTTGTAGAGTTTATTGATGGCTGGGGATGACCAGATTGGCTTCCTTTTTTTGGAGGAGAGCATCTTAGTTCTATTTGGTATGGCAAGGTTCATGCATTTGTGTGCGTGCTTGTACAGTGCAATGGTGCATGATTCAGCAGTCATGCAGCTATTTTACATTGGCATGGGTGCCGAGTAGTTAGCCAGCTCTGGTCTTAGGAGCTCAAAGTTGGCTTTACAGAAGTTTTTCAGGGTGGTCACCTTAGCAGGGGTTGTAGGTGAGATGGAGATTTCCATGGTGATCAATTTGTGGTCAGATTTAACCAGGGAGGAATTCACTATAGGTGTGGAGCAATGGTCTCACATGTTGCTGATAACCAGGCCAAGGATGTTGCTTCCTCTAATGGGGGTCAGATTGAGCTGGTCCAGGGCATTGGAATTGATAAATTCCAAAAAGCATTGGGCCTGTACATTGGTACTTGAATAGTTTTCCCAAGGGTAGATGAAGCCACCCAGTATGAGAGTATTGGGTTGGACCTATCTCGGATGCATTATGCTGGGCTATCAGTCTAGAGGTGTGAGTATCCTTTAAGAATATGGAGACATCACCACCTTTGGAGCTTCCAGCTGTATTCTGGGGCCAAAAGGTATGGAGTTGTAGCCTGGAAGCGCAGGGGTGCTTTCTGCCTCTTTAAACAAGGTCTCCATTACAACACAGATGTCGATATTCTCCATTTTAAGGAGAGCATGACAAAAATGCAAGGCAATATGGAAAAGGAAGGGAAGAAATGAAATGCCATAATCTAAACATCGAACAGAGAAAACTTTAAAGCACTTAAGACAAGAAGTGTCACTGTTAGAAGAGTATAGAAGTAGGAACAGAACATCAAAAATACTTTGTAAGATAGATGTGATAAAAGCAATGCACAATATTAGAACAGACCAGCATCTATCATACACTATTGTAAGCAATACACTAAAGATATCAACACAGGCAGAAAAACTTAGACGATATAAAGATAAATATAAAGGAAAAGTATAGAATCATAACATCATAGGATGTTACTAGGCTATTAGCCTTAAGCCAAGAGTTTAGCCCATGTTTAGACAAATCAGCACCCGATGCCCCTGTCCAGTAAGGACATGGGTGGAATCCCAGGGGTATCTTTTCTGTTTCCCATCCAGTTATCCAGGTTGTGCTTAAATAGGGGTAAAGAGGTACTCTGCTTGATGTGGAGAGGGAGTTTTTTCCATAGATGGTAGAGTCTCTAGTACACAAATCTGTCCTGCCAACAAGTCTTGTTGATGTCACAGACCAGTTAGAGGCCGAGCATGTGGGTTACTCGAGTGGAGCTTGACTTGCAGATATGCAGCAGTCCCATCAAGGTGGGGTCAGTGATCACCTTATATGCCAGACAGAGGTCACCTCTGAGGAGTCTGTATGAAACTGAGTAGAGAGATAGGGCTTTTAGCCTATCAGTGTATGGTAGATGAACCAGGTGCTCCAAGCGACCAGAACTCATATCCACAAAGCGTCTATTGCACCTGGTTCATTTTATTTCTGGAATACTTACTGGGTTTGCTACCTTCTTGACTTTTACTGTGTATGGTAGATGTTTGAGGCCCTGGATTCTCATGTTGAAGAACCTCTGTGGTCTCCCCATCTGCTGCATGTACTTAGTGAGGTACATGCCGAAAGGGGTGTTGTACTCAATAATGGGCCTTATAAGGGAAGTATACAGGGATGTTATGACCTCCTTGTCCCTGGATGAGATACCCTTACTTATCAGGTGGGCCATGTAGAAGGCTTTCTGTACAATGGAAGCAACATAGTGGCCAAAAGTCAGGTTGCTATCAATCTGAGTGCCCAAATCCCTCACAACTGGTTGCATGCTTAGGACGTTGTTATTAATGTGATAATTTGTGGGGATGTCACTCTCCCCAAAGGGGATGATGATACATTTTTTGGAATTCAGCTTGAGGCTATGTTACTGCCACCAGTCATTTGTCTGAGTGAGATCCTCTTGGAGGATGTCCACATCACTAGGGGAACTGCGTGATCCTATGATACCTTTCAGTTGTCCAGATGTTTGCCTTCCTGTTTTTGGTTTGCTCATAAACTTTTTGGCAAATCACTGAGGATTGAAGTCAGTAAATAATGTCATATATTTGAGTTTCAGACTTTATATCCTTCAGAAAATGCATGCTAACACAAATCCTGTTACTCTAGCAACTTTCTAAGTTAATAAGAGCAATATATAAAATATGTCCCTTTTTTGGGCCTTTGTCCCCCCACCATTTTCATTCATCTTTTGCAGCACATTACATTTCTGATGCCAGTACTTATAATTTACCTGTTTTGAATATCTTTGAAATTAAATGTTAACATTTTCCCAAAACTGTTTAGAACATACCATTGTAGGCTGGATGATACTAGTCCAGATACTAAAAACAGAAGGTTAGTTACCTGTCTTAGACATGATAATATGTCTGAATATATGGCATTCTGTTTTAAGAGTTCACTGACCCACTAAAATGAAGTGCTCATAGTAAACATCTCAACTGATGCATAAACAGTTGTTAATGTTTAAAATTCTTATTGCGGTATTGTAAATGTAAATGTTTATTTAAACTAAAGTCAACATTATTAATGCAGGTTTACTGTAAGAATGTCATCATCATATATCATTTTCCCTTTGCTGAGTCATTTTTTCATTACAGAGATAACAAGCAGATTGCTATTTTTTTATTTCTGTTGCATAAGAACAGTAATCCATTTGTGGTTAAAGAAATTATTCAGTGAAATGAAAGATAGTGATTGGTTAAGATATAAGTAGAGTAGATAACGCCTCAGAAGTAGAGAAAACCCAAAAGAGATTTCACAACATAAATAAATAAATCAATCAATAAAGTTACATAAGCACACTACAGGGATCTCTGAGGCAAAAACTTAAGCAATCTTAGGGCATTCTGACAATCAATAAATACATTGCTTGACAAACAACTAAACTGAAAGCCCTCCAGATGGCCATCTCACCATGAAAATTCAAAGAAATTTGCCGAGGTGTTGAGAATGGTAACAAGGTGTGGAGAATGGCAGTTGTGGTAACCTTGTATAAAAGTGGTCCCCCTACTGACCTTTGGGAATTACAGCCCTATTATTCTCACTACTATGATGCAAGACTATGGAATATAGTATATAGTATGTACTATTACAGCCAAACTAAAAAAACAGTTGTATAGGTGATCTTGGATTCACTTGAGAATCTCGAAAAACTGAAATACCGAAATACGAAATTCAAATCCCAAAACCTTACAAGCCCGAAACACCACAAGCGCGAAACTTAAAATCCCAAACATACACTACAAACACAACACACACATACACATACAAGCCTAAAATACAACTAAGCAGGGGGACAAGACCCCCTGCACCCTCCATGTGGGGGGCTGCGCCCCCCACACACCCCCTACTTATATATTCTAACTTTGAGACCACACAATCACACACACAAAGGTAACTCACACCCACACATTTCACAGCCCCTTGCACACACACATCACAACCAAAACACACACTAAGATACACTACAGCCCATAACCTACACACTCATACAGACTTACCTGCACTTACATCCATTCATACACCACTACACCAAAAGCTCTGAACTTCAGGATTTTGAATTTCGTGCTTCTGGTGTTTCACGGTTTCATGCTCTCGGACTTAGAATTTCAGAAAACAGAAATTCAGTATTTCAGTTTTTCGAGCTTCTAAAGGGAACCCAGGTGATCTTATATCCCTTGATACTGACCACTTTAGCTTTGTAAAAGGGAGATTGTGCATATTCAACCTAGCTGATGTCTTTGAAAAGTTTACTGAGGCTACGGGTAAGTGGAATACAGTCCACAGTGTTTATCTGAACCTTTCCATGATCTTTGACACTATCCCCCTATGCTGGAATTATTGACAAACTTTCCTAATGCAGCATTAACCCATACCTAGTTTGTTGTATTTGTAATTAGATTAGTAGGCAACCCATACTATTAGCAGCAGGACTATTTGCTCAAGACAGGAAAATGTCACCAGTGGTGTCCCACAGGACTCTTTCCTGGGTCTCTGTCTGACATAAAAGCTGATATCAATGAACTATGGCTAACCAAGTTTGCTGATGACTGCAAAGTGAAGGTGCTTAAGTTTCATTCTGATATGCAAATTTTCAACCAAGGGCTGTATCAAAATGTACTTGATGTATTATTCATTGGCTTACCGTCAGCAATGAGAAATTTAGCACAGTTTGCTTTGGTAAATCTAGCATCACTACTGCTTACAATACAGATAACATTCCACTTCAGTTTGACACAGTCATTAGGGGCTTGTGCTACTACGTTGATAATAGACTGTGTTTTGACCTCCACATCTATATCCTATAGACCTCCACTACAGGACATTTAAGGTATCATACAGTGAAAACTCTAGCTTGTCTGAGTTTCCTCACAGTTATTACACAATGAATAAGGCATGGTATTAATTAAATGTGTCTCAGGTTTAGAATAATGCACAAGGCACCTGGACTCAGGAACCCTTTTGGATGAGAAGTGCTTTTACCATCCTATACAGTAGACCCCCTTCCCCAACAAGCTCATGGGATGTGGCATGCAACCATATTTCTTCTGGAAGCCTACTTTACTCCTGCCAATGCAATAAGCCAGCGAATCCAGCTGTCATCAAGAGATTCATTCATCTGCATTGCCCTGATTGGTTTGACAGGTATGATAGCTGCTGTAGCAGCAAGTGAGGCTTGGTTGACAGAATTACACTTGCAGCACATTTGTGTCTGTTTTGCAGCTCTTTTACATCACCTGTGACATATCTTTTTTTTTCTCAATTTTTTTTTATTTTTCAAATACATTTGAATGAATTCCATAGTATTTATACATAACATCTTAAATAATTATGTAAACTTTTTACGTTAGCCTGACACTATAACAGATCTTAATGTATACAGTTACTTTATAAGTATGTCCAATCCATTATCAGTGTCTGATCAATTATTGTATAGTGTCAATCAACAATAAGATTTTTCCCCAAGGGTTGTTGATAAATGGCTTTGGATAAATTCTTAGTTCTTTAATTTTAATTTCCAATAATGCTGTGGTCTTTAGTAGGCTGTAGAAGTCTTCCAACGTTGGTATTGTGTTTGTATTCCATCTTCTTGTTATACACTTCCTTGAAATTGCAAGTATAGTCCATACTAGATACATGTTTGACCTATGCAAATGAGGACCTTCGTTCACATTTAATAATACAAGAGCTTTAGTTAAATAAAATGATTCATTAAATAAAGCTTGTAGAAAGTTATTAATACCATTCCAAAATGGCTTAATTATAACACAATCAAAGAAAAGTCACAGTCAACTAATCTAAAAGGGTGGGGGAAGTCAAACACACTCTGGCTAGGCTTATAAATGCCCTAGGACCTATGAACCTATGAAAATGTGGTGCCAATCTGCATTGTATACTTGCTCACATCTCTAACATATTCCTTTTATGGAATAACTAATTTTACTGATTCTATCTGGGGTTCAGAATGCTCTTTGCAAGCATTTCCAATTAAAAACATTCCAGTATTGTGCAAAGGATGTATATTTTATTGATAATAAGATATTTGTTTTAATTTCTTCAATTAACTCTATTGAGTTTCATTTTGTTATATATTTCCAATATGAGGTTTTGGGTATTGTTTCATAGTTTATCAGTATTTTATATTTTGAAATACTGCTTCCCATGTCAAAGTCATTATATATGATTTCATATATGTATTTTGTAAATTTACGTATCTTTGCTGTGGTAACGTTGTTGCCTCACAGTAAGATGTTGTCCTGTTCAATTCTCATCTAGAGCATCTTCTGTGTGGAGACATGCATGAATGGGCGTACCTTCATTGAAGGTTGTGCATCAGGGCCGGCAACTCGGCATGTAAAAATCTACTGCCAATCATTAGCGGACCAGAGTTCCGCTGTGGCGACCCCTAACCGGGAAAAGCCGAAAGACACAACAACAACGTATCTTTTTAAATGAAGAATTGTTAATTATTCTACTTAAATCTTGAGAATATGACAGAATGCTCTGTAAAGTTAGCCAGTCCTGTTGTGGAATTTTGTATGTTGTTTTTATTACTTGCATATCTAAAACTTTTAGTTCTTTGATACATTGGCGCCAACAAACAAATCCTTTCTGTTCCCAAGAATTAATTATTTCTCTATATATTTTATATGGAAAGTTCTTTGTAACTATAAATGGTGTTAAAAGATCAAACCAGATTTTTAAATCTATATTTGCATTAATAATTTTCCTAATGAGTCAATGTAAAAATTAATCAAATGAGTTTTAGTGGGTTAGTTATGTTATATTGCATACTAATGATACACACAATATGTGCCATGGCAAATTGTTTTTACCTGTTATTCGAAATTTTTTTTGTAAATCAAATTCATTTATTGACATTTCAGTTAGTAATTCTTTCCAGTTTGCAGAGTAATTTGGATGTATCCAATCTGAGATTGTTTTAGATATTGATGCTTTTCAATATGTTTCTATATCAGGAAAGTTTAATCCTCCCTGTTTCCATGGTCTGATATGATGTATTAAAGCTATTCTGTTTCTTTTGGGAAATCATAAAAATGTTATTGGGCATGAATTTATTTCTTTAAGTATATTCCTTTCTGGTAACAGTTGTATTGCCAAGGCTATATATAGGATCTTGGGCAGTAAAACCATTTTTATTAACTATAGTCTGTCTTCAAATGTTAATATTATTTTGTTCCATTTTTCTGCAGAGATTTTAATTGTATTGATGATATTATTGTAGTTTTTTGAGACTAATTCATTATTATACTTCCATAACTTAATTCCTAGATATTTTAAGGTAGATTTTTGTTTCCCTGTGATGTGATTCCCCTTTAGTCTGCGTTCTTTTTTTTATTTAAAAATAAAAATTGTGATTATGATTTATTGAAATGGAGTCCTGTAGTAATATGAAATTTGTCAATTAATATATCTAATCCTTCTAATGTCTCTTTTGTATTCAATAATGTTAGTAATATGTCATCAGCAAATAGCATTACTTTAGAATTGTATTATTCATAAACATTTATTCCTTCGATTTTTATATTATTGCAAATTGAATCTGCCGATATTTCAGTAGCCAGAGCAAATAGAATCGGTGACAAGGGACATCCTTGTTTAGTGCCTTTTGTTATATGTATAGATTCAGATGTAAAAGGACCTAACTTGACATACGCTAAATTATTTGTATATATATATATATATATATATATATATATATATATATATATATATATATATATATATATATATATTTTCTTTAGGAGATGAACAAAGGATGCAGGAAATTCAAATAGCATTAGGATTTTGAATAAATAGTCCCAATTTAGGGAATCAAAGGCTTTCTCTATATCTAAGCCAGTTATGAGTGTTTCTTTATTTTCTTTATTAACATAATCTATAAGAGAAATTATCCTTTTAATATTGTCATGTGTGTGTCTATGATATATAAATCCAGTTTGATCATTATTTATTGTTTTGGATAGTGGTATTTTCATTCTGTTAGTTAATATTATCATAAATATCTTATATCACCAGAACCAAATCAGCTGCAGTTAGTTGCACCACATATGCAAGCACAAAACGCATAAAACAAAAAAAATGGTGAAAAATGCTCACTTTATTTAACAAAATGAAGTTTTCAGGTATAACCCTTCTTCAGTATTTCAAAACTCAATTAAAACACCTTCCTTATATTCATAGTATCAAAAAACACACATGACACAGCCATCCAATAAAATTGAATAAACAATTAAATGATTAAACGTTCATTTAAATCTGAAACTTATATTATATCATCATCATTTGCTTTCACATACATAGAACCACATTAAAATATACTAAGACCAAGATAAAGCATTATAGGTTGCATTCATAACAAATAAATCTAAAATAGAAATGTCCTTATTGTTAACCTATAAAGCTTTATCTTGGTCTTAGTATATTTTAATGTGGTTCTATGTACGTGGAAGCAAATGATGACAATATAATATAAGTTTCAGATTTAAATGAACGTTTAATTATTTAATTGTTTATTCAATTTTATTGGATGGCTGTGTCATGTGTGTTTTTTGATAATATGTATAAAAGGAAGGTGTTTTAATTGAGTTTTAAAATACTGAAGAAGGGTTATACCTGAATGCTTTATTTTGTTAAATAAAGTGAGTGTTTTTCACCAGGTTGTTTTTTTTTTGTTTGTTTTATATAATGCGGTGGTGGTGCTGCGGTAGCATTGTCGTCTCATAGCAAGACGTTGTCCCATTCGATTCTCAGCTAGAGCGTCTTCTGTGTGGAGGCATATGTGAATGGGGCGTCCCTTCGTTGAAGGTTGTGCATCAGGGCTGGTAACCCGGTACGTAAAAATCCATTACCAATCATTAGCGGACCGGATGATACATAGGTCTATATGAGGTACAGAGGTTTGGGGATTTGTTTTCCTTTAGGATTGGTGTGATTAAGGAATATCTCCAAGAGGGTGGTATTAAAGCTTGTGACTGAAATTCTAATAGAGTTTTATGGAAGAGGGATAGTATCTCTGAAAGAAAAAGTGTATATATTTCCATAATTATGCCATCTATACCTGGAGCTTTATTATTTTTACCCTCTTTTATTGCATCTCTAATTTCTTTGTAACCCACTACACTTTCTGCTGATCAACTCCCTGCCGAGTACCTACAAAAATCAGCTGATGCTATTGCTTACCCTGTCTCAATACTAATCAATCGAACCATAGTAGAAGCTAAAATTCCCGCCATCTGGAAAATATCCTACGTAATCCCACTTCACAAAGAAGGCAGCTCTAATGACTTCTCCAATTATAGGTCAATAGCTATACTCTCTCCACTTGCAAAGATTATGGAAACATGTATTCATAGACAACTCATGCAACACCTAATCCAGAATCACCTTATGGCAGACACTCAGCATGGCTTCTGTCCTCATCACAGCACTACTTCAGCCCTCCTAGCCTTTACCAACACCATAAACCATAATCGCAACAATAATTATATATCCTCAGCCCTCTTCTTGGATCTTTCCAAGGCATTCGATATGGTTGATCACCAACCTTTAATCCACACCCTGCAAACATTCTGTCTAGATACTAGAGGCCTTCAATGGTTTCAATCCTACCTGAATGGTCAACAGCAGGCTGTCCTCTGGCAGAACAAACTCTCTAATCTTCTACCTAACACCCTTGGAGTACCACAAGGCTCTATACTAGGGTCCTTGCTGTTCTCCATCTTCATTAATGACCTTTATACTGTCATCCCAAAAGTCAGCTGTATCCAATATGCTGATGACTCTACTCTGATTTGCTCGGCCACATCTCCAATAGAGTTATGGTCAGCTACCCAAACCACTTTTAATGCAATAGAAAACTGGCTTTCTGAATGTCATCTGATCTTAAATCCAAAAAAAACTAAAATGCTGTTATTTTCACCAACACGTAGGTCTACCACTTTCACCTTTACCATAAATTCAAATGATGGCACAATAATCTCCCCTGACCCTTCTACAAAACTATTATGTGTCATCATAGATAATAATCTAAAAGTCAAGCTAAATGTTAACCAAACTATCAAAACCATCAATAAAAAGCTAGGGTCACTTTACAGAATAAAAGCCTTCCTAACCCCTCCAGCTAAAATTGCCATAGCTCGCTCTCACCTTCTTTCAACCCTTCTGTATGCATCCCCTCTACTCTCTAATTTAAACAAGACTGTCCTTAACAAACTCTCAATTTGCTACAACCACATTGCCAGGATTGCCACTGGGCTGCCTTTTAGGACACATCATTGCATCAATCTAAATCAGCTTGGGTGGCTTGAACTACCCAGCCTAATATAGTATAACCAACTGATTATGGCCTATAAAATCCTCTATAATCCGGACAATACTTCTGCACTTAAAAATAATACCACCCCCTATAACAATCCTAGACCGCTTTGATCCTCTAACAAACTACTAATTCAGACTAGTAAAATTAATAACACAGCCGGTGACTCTCTCTTTGCAAACTCTGTAAGTAGACCCTGGAACTTTCTTCCAGCTGATATTACCTTACGTTCTACCTTAGGTCAATTTAAAACTAGACTCAAACAACATTTGGCACTTAACTGGCTATGTCAATGTATCAAGCCTGGCTAACTCTCTCTATAATGTGTAAAAATCTGTTAACCAACTTACTGTGTAATTTAATTTAATCCTGACTTATGCTCGGGATTAACTCTACCTGTGGAACTGGTTTAACTTGCTTACTTATGTAATCACTGTAAATAGTCTGTTTGTAATATGTAATGCTGGTATTATGTAATGCTGTATCTGCTTACCCTTGGAGCTTTTCTCCCCGGGCCTCCACTGAAAATGGACATGCATCCAGTCAGACTATCCCGGTCAACAAATGTAAAATAAAATAAAAAATAAAAATAAAATATGGGCGCTTGCAGATCTAGTTTTCATTTTTCTGGTATTTGTTTTATATTAGAAAATTTTTCATCTTGATTTAATTGATTGATATGTATATTTTCTTTTTGGAAATGTTCCATATAGTGACTTCTATAGGCATCAAGAATGTCACCTATATCTGAGACATTTTCCCTTTCTTTTCATGGAAGATACTTTTAATGTTATTAGCTTTTGATTGTATTTTGATTCTTGTGGATAAATTATGTAGATATTTGGGAGAAGTGGCCAAGGTATTAATTTTTAGTTTTTCTAAAGCTAAAGTAGTTTTATGTGTTAGAATTTTGTTGTATTTTTTGTTTAATACTGCTACTTTCTTTTTCATCTCCAAATGATTTTGATTTTTTTCGCTTTTACTGACAAAAGTTTGGATTGTAGATCTAATAATTTGAATCTCATTCTCTGATTTTTTTTTATACCAAGTTAGGTTTTTACCATATATGTAAGCTTTTAATGAGTCCTATATCATTATTTTATTTATCTCTGTGGTGTAATTAATATCTAAGAAGAATTGTAATTCAGATAATAACCAGGGTTTGAACTCTTTAATTTTAGTCATATATGCTGGAATTCTGTAGTTAAAGATTAATGGTTTATACCCATTTTGAAGTTTTAGAATCAATGAATTGTGGTCTGAAAAGGGGCAGTGAGTGATTGAGAAATTAATGATTTTAGAATGTAAGTCATGGGCACCAAATATTTTATCTATTCTAGTTTGGGTACCAAATCTGTAATCTCGATGGGAAAACACTAAAGATTTATCTTCTTTAAATTTGAAAGTATCTACAAGATGAAATGTTTCTACCCACGTGTTTAAAGTGTTTGATACAGCAGATGTATGCAGTGGTCTTTTATTTGTAGTTTCATAAATATCAAATATACAGTTAAAATCTACTCCTAATATTATGTTGCCTTTATAATTATTGCAAATAAAATCCAAGTGTTTTTTAACAGTTCCTGTTCCAGTGCCTGGGAACCAGTATAGATTGGCTAGGGTCTATATTCTGTTATTATATTTAACTATTACTAATACCATAAGGCCTTCTTTATCTTCAAACGTATAAATGATTTCTGGGTTAATCACATTTGTTTTCCATAAAATTGTTACCCCTTTTATCTTTGTCTTATAAGTGGATTGTGTCAGTATCATATATTCATTTGTTTTGAAATGAGTTTCTTGAAGGAAGACAATTTGTGCTTTGTTCAATTTTAAATATTTCAGTAGATTTGATCTCTTGCTAGGATTGTTTAAGACATTGGTATTTAAAGATAATAAAGTTTAATCCATCTTAGGTTATTTAGACTATGTATTTTTTGTTTTATTGTGACTATTAAACATTTTCCTCTGATAACTTTAAAGTATATGTTTGAGTTTTTTAAGGAAATTATCAGTTTTCTACTTTGAGTGTTTACCAATAACGTAATGTTTTGGTTAGACATACCAAAATTTTTTTGTGAAATAACACATTTAAATTAATAAACGTTAACAAAACTAAGATCCGCACTAGCCATGGAATGAAAATCATTCCTAATTTGATGGATAAACCTAAGTCCATCATATTATCACTCATACCTTGAGAATCCATAACATCTGAGCTCCAAAAATTAATTATCATATGGAGAATATTTGTAAAAGGAATAGGAATAAGCAATATTTATATTATTTTGAACAGCTATAGTACTATTGTAGATTAGACAGAATTCTAATACAATATAAATGTCTACTTATTGTATAAGCAATTAATATTTACATGAAAGATAGATGACAAGCAATTAAATCATAGTAAAGTAGGATGTATCATATATAAAACCTCAGTAAAATATTATAAATATATTCACCCTTATTGATGAAGTCATTCAAAATGTATTACTTAATATAAATAGATAGTAATATTTATACCTAATATTTATAATACAATGTATTTTACTGCATATATCAGAAGTTATATTTCATTGTTTGCCAGTATTTAAGTAATCACTTTGACGCTAACTTACTTAAAGCATCAAGTTTGTTTTATGTGAACATTTATGAACATTAGTGCATTTTAATTATCAGTGCATCCCTCTTCACCATTTCCTACACATAAGGATTTTCATATCTGTCATTTCTTATTATAAAATGAGTGAAATTATAGGTTGAAAACAACAAATTCACTTATTGTGATTAAGGATTAGAAGTTCCCTTTCCATATTCATAAATTGCCATTTTATGGCATATAATGAAAGTTTTTAGATTTAAATGGCAACATTCTGTTTTGTATAATCAACAAAGGTTAAACTGAGTGATTATTGTCAATTTAATACTATTTGTTCAGAATGTGATTGTTACATTCTGTGACATTCCTAGTTCAGGCTTCTATTGTTTCCATTCAACAACTTTGTCAGTTTGATGTGATGTATAAAACATTAGTTACCTTGGTAACAGCTTAAATATTACGTATGGTCAAGATAGATTACAAAAACTACAATTCAAGTTAAAGTAATTGCATGACTTGTTATGCATATTCACTTATGTAAGAAAATCATCATGCTTCCCCTTGATGTTCAATGTAGTGTATGTCATTTATGACAAGTTAAGACAGTAGTGTTATTATACACAAGCCCATGTTATTAAATCCTGTCTTTAATATCTAAATTCAGCAGACTGCTTCATCTTATATGATGATTATATATTTTATGTCTAGATTTACTAAAATCATATATTACATAATTATTGTGAGTGTGTTTTTTTTTTTTTTTTTTTTTTTTTGGCTGTTGCTTAGTTATTTGAGAGACCACAAGCTGTAATGCTTATTCTTATTAGGTCCTTCCAAGCATCTTTATACAGTCCATAGATTGTAAATTATGAGATCCTTCTAGTTTCTTATTTAAGTATATTTCCATCCTTACATGCACACATATCAGTACTTCAAGTATGGGCAACAATACCCATCCAGTTTTGCCAGAATACCATTCACTAGTTCATGAGGTGAGTTTCCAGGCTGTTCTTAAAATATCCAAACCAATATTTGTCCTGTTCCATTTTACCAGCCTGTTCCATGCAGTGGCCACTCTGCCAGTGAACCACTCAACACACCTTCCATTCCCACAAATATCTCCATGAAGGAAATCTGATGACTCTCTAGCACTTCCTGGCAACCCCAAACACCCCTAGAATCAGCTAGCCCCATATGCCCAACACATCCGAGCAAGCTCACCTCTCAGACCACTGCAAAGGGTTCTGCACAAGACCAAGTGCTCTTAGTCTTTCACAATAAATCAGACTTCCACTCTTATATAAGTCCTTAATGTGTTTGGAACAAAATACATTTTAAATATAAAATTGTGCTTATTATTTTTTTTTTTATAAAGAATCAACTTAATGAGCTAAATGAAGTATTGGGAGACCATCAATATGTGTACATGTGGTTTAAAACAGCCCTTTTGTTATACATATATATATATATATATATATATATATATATATATTTTTTTTTAAATCAGAATCATCTCGGAGGCTCTTCAGAGCTGTTAAACATTATTGTCACTCTGTCTCCATTACCATAGCAAATTGGGAGCATCTGTATCTGTTAGTGTGTCTGTGTACTGCATACCAGAGGCTTGCGATGCACCTGAAGCAAAGCTTCACTTCACTGCAACTTCAAACCTAAATTCCCTCCCTTTCAGTGAGGCAGCGACCAGAAAAAGAATGGAGAGCAAACAGATCAAAAAAAAACCTCCCAACAAGCCACCACAACAAGAGATCTTCCACCCTTCCCACCTCTCACTCAGCAGATGTATAAACAAACTATTCTCTGCCAAAATATCCCAAATCACAGTTTTATCCACCCACTTCCCCTGGATCCAGGCTAAAACACCAAATGTCTCTTCTAAATACACAAGCATCAGTAAACCTCAATCACAAGCCGCAACCCACAGCTTCCCAGAGATGAAAACGGCAACATACAACAGCTGCCAGACACCACTGCATCCACACGCACCATATCAGGCTTAATCAAGCAGCACTCAAAGCTATGATACCTGGTATAGTTGATATTAACTATGTTTAGACAGAATAATAATGACATTTGTACTAGCTGCCAGACACGGCTGCATCCATGCACACCATATCAGGATTGATCAAATAGCACTAGTAGCTGTGATACCTGCCATAACTGATATTAACTATATTTAGACAGAATAATGATGACATTTGTACTAAGAGCTTGCTACTATTATTTAACCAGGATATACATGACATTTCTAAATCATACTTTAACTGAAGAAGGCATTAGTCTCCATGACAGCATTTTTTTCCAAAACACTCTATTACTGCTATTATATATGATGTTAATTTGTTACATTTGAGTCAGAACTCTGATGAATGGTACCTTGTTGAATTAGTTAATTAATTACTTAAATTATTATAAGTAAAAACAATGAAAAATTAACAAGATAAGTATTCATTGAGTTCAAGTAGGGGAATAGAAACTTCTATGTTTATATTATATGTTGCTTTGTTTGGCTTATATATAATGTAAATAGTAACCCATCTTGATCAACCTTTGTTTGTGAAGAATTACTGGACTCTTTGAACATTCTGAATAAATCATTACTGTTTCTCAGTTGTTTAAGAATCCCTCCTTTTTTAAAAATAAAAATAGATGATGAGTGAGGTACCATATCAGTTGATACTTTGAGAGATGTAGTTGTAAGAGTTATTTTTTTGGGACAGCTATCTTGGAATCAGTTGTTTCTTCTTTCTAGCATCAGTCCAAGGATTTGTTTCTTTTATTCTTTTAAGAGTAGGGGCCATCCATTCCATTTCTTCTGGGATAGACACTATGTTGGTGTTTTGATGACTATAGTAGCTTCTTCTAACTCATTAAAGGTTCTCATCTCATTGGCAAATAGTATTTTTATCTTGGCTGGAAAGGCCAGCTGTGCTTTAATGTTGTTTTGTTTCAACAGTTTTATTATTGGCCAGACTTTTTTTTCTTCGTTCTAGTATTCTGGAAGAATATTCATTGTCAAACCTTATCAGGCTTTGATTGTATTTTAAGGGTGATTTTCTCCAAGCAGATTTTAATATTAGTTCCTTGTCCAGAAATGAAAGAAATTTTATAACTATGGATCTAGGTGGAGTATTTGTTGAGTTAGAAGCAGATTTCCTCAGTGCTATATGCACCCTTTCAATTCCAAATGAAAGTCCCTCTTTCAAGTCTAAAAATTCGGGAATCCAGGTTGTCAAGAATGAAATAATGTCTTCTCCTTCACTGTTTTCAGGCAGACTAAATATCCTTATGTTGTTTCTCCTTTCCCTGTTTTCTAAGTCATCTATTTTGTTAAGCAGCTATGTATTCTGTTTAAGCAGAAATTCCTTTTGGAATTCTTCCTCTTTGAGTCTCCCTTCAATGTCATTTAGAGAAGTCTCTATATTTGTTATTTTTGTATGGTGTTGCTATAATAGTTCCTTAAGAGTATCAGTCTGTTTTTGAGAATTTAATTTGAGGTTTTCTAAGTCATTTTTAAAGCCATCCATCTTCAAAGATAGTTCCTGTAAGGTAGATGTCATCAATTGCAGTTCTTTTTTTCAAAGTAGCATCTGGATGAGAATTCCTTGAGTTGTGCATATTCAGTGACTCAATATGTCTCCAAGTTACTTGACAGGAAAATTGTTATATATCTCCACCAAAATTGATATTTATGCAGTTTAGTAGTTTATCTATAGATTTCTGACATTTTAAACTTGAAATTAATAACATTTCCATTTTTGTTTATGTTCTATTTCTTTCTTTAAGCATCATTTGCTCTCAGTTGTCCATTACATTTCAACCTATTTTTTGGGGGTTATATAAAATCACTGTGTTTATAGATCCAATCAATCACTGTGTTAATAGATCCAATCTGCTCACAGCTCTAACATATTGTACACTTGCCTGTTTATGTTTTATCACATAAATCCACTAATTCTCCTAATTTCCTAACTAATGTACTGTTAATAGTTTTCCATCATGTCTGCGACTAGTTTCATGTTGCTAAACAACAGCACTCTCAGTTACTCACACACACACACACACACACACACACACACACACACACACACACACACACACACACACACACACACACACACACACACACACACACACACACACACACACACACACACACACACACACACACACACACACACACACACACACACACACACACACACACACACAATAACAACCACACAACACAAACACACACAAACACAAATATAATGCAGACCTCCCAAAATTTGGACACACATACACAAAAACAAGACTTCTCTGAGAAACAATACACAAAATGAACCTCACCCCCAACAATGACATCAAGTTCATTGATTTGAATCTTATGGACCAAGGCTATTTTAAAAAATAAGTAAAATGTAAGCTGAGCTATTCCTTGAAACAAAACAAGGAAGTAAGTAGTAAGAAACAAGTACCCCTTAGGCCCCATAGGAGAACAGTCTTTGAACAAAAATATCCAACTGTAGTCTCTTCTGTAATTTAAGACAACTGGCAATTCTATGTGAACCTTTGATAGACTAGAGCTCACTAGCATTACTACTAGAGCTATATATTATTCAATTATATGCTAACATCCTTGACAGTATATACAAATAAACAGGCATTGCTTATATAATATTTTTGTAAGGAGAGGGGGTCCTTCTATATATACAAACAGGTAGTAATCTGCTATTAATTGATTTACATATTTTATCCTCTAGAAAAGAAAAAGTTGTAAAGGAAGTGTGTGAAACATTAATGTATAGTTGTAGTTGTTAAATTAAAGAAAAATATTTTCCTGGTGATTGAAAAAGTTTATAGTTGTAGGTTTTTAAATAGCGTAGTAATTGGTTTTAGAAGGGGAAAAAGTTACCATACATCCTAAAAGTCTCTGTTGGTGAGCCATTTTGTGTCTTTATAAGTAAAAGTTGTATCTGTTGAGGCACAGAGTTGTTCACAGTCCAAAATCTTTTTATTTAGCCAGATAAATCCCCATTGTTGTTGCATTATATATGTGCCAGAATAGTTAAATGTATGATTTTTTATGCAAATTCATTAGCCTGCATAAGTTTTATCATTATAAAATGGTACTAAAAATAACAGTTGCAAAAAAATTTTATCTTAAAATGAACATCTTTCAAAATGAAAAGATAGCTGAAACATTACTGACACAATTGTTCATTTTGGAATGGAATAGCTGACTTTTTTTCATTTTCAAATTTTTCTAAAAAAATTTTTTTGTTTAGATTGTAGAACATTATTTGCAGTATTAGGGCTTTTATGTGTAGTTCAAAGTTTAAAATGTTTAAGGTTTTTATTTTAGTTTTTATATAGTTGAGGATGAGGGGTTTTTTTTGCACCCAATTTTTTTTCGAGCTTTTTTTAAGGTGGTATTTGATGTCCTGGAAACTGATATATGATGCAAAAACATAGGTGGTTATATATAGTATGTTTGGAATATATAGCGGGTCGTATGTATGATCAACTAAATTCAATATTGTTTTTTTGCTTTAATGTGGAATATAGTTTTGTTTATAAATTTTAGTTCGACTTCTACCCCTTAACTTATGCTGACTGCCAATAGAATTTTTGTTATTAATAATTATCTCTACAGTGTCTCCTCTAAATGTAAAGACTGTACCTAATAAATTTCAGAAAATTAAATTTTATATGTTCAACTTCAAATTATATAAAGACTTAATAGTCCAGTGAACTGCAGTTTTCAATTATTTTCCCAGAGCATTTCAATATTTCCAATAAGTCTTAAAGGGACATAAGTGAGTTTTTTTCCATTCGGGCTTTCCCCTTAGGCTCTATTTAATCTTCTCATCATTTCCCCTCATGATGATTACCTCTCAATTTCCCTCTTCTGATGAACATTCTTGACTGTATCTCAGAGATACCTTTATACATGTATAAAGAGAGGTAAGAGTTATGTTCAAACCTTAATTCACAGAGTTAGAGACTCCATAATAAGACAGATTCATATGGAACCATCATACCCTAATCTCATGTGTTCTTTCTGCCCTGATTCTGAGTTAGTGTTCTTAGTGTAAATTACTTACTTTTGGTAGTGTAAATTACTTACTTTAAAATTTACAACACTATAAACAAATATCTCAGGGACCAAAAGCAAGTCACTAAATGGTTTCCACATTTGAGCAATTCTCTTGAAACTGGGGCCAGTGTTTTTTCTTTATGTTGTCCCTACTTCTTATTGATACACTGCATGACATTACTTAGGTGGGTGTGTACAATGGTACCTTGAGGGAAATGTCCCATCTATGTTTTGATGTATCCCTATTTGCCTACCCTGCTACTGAAGCATCAACAGTCTCTCTTCCTCACCCCCATCATATCCTTATACAGTCCCCCTCTGGAAGGGGCAAGGAGGCAAGTGCCTCATCATTCATCTTCCCCTGTACCAGCTGCAACAGGTACCCAAACTGCTACCTGAAATGAGATTGCCTGTGTCATAGCCAGATACTCTACATTAATGGAGTTGTTTGTTTTGAACAGTTAGTAGAGTATTACTGAAAAAGCAGGCAGTGGAATGTATACTCTGATCTCTGCAGAGTAAACTCCATCCCAGATTATTTGCTACAGTTTATAGCTGCACATTATGAATGATGAAAATTAATCTACCTTTTATAAATACATGCCCAGTGCAGAATCTAAAAGAAGTTAAATGCAATGTAGGAAGAAGTGACAACATAGTTTTTCTTTTTCTTTTTAATGAATTGCTACAATGCAGACTGGTGGCAGAGGTTATTCTTTGTCCACATATAAGGATAACCTGTATTTCTTTGCTTTCCATATGGAACATTGAAAGAACCTGGCTTCATACTAAATGCCAATATCTGATCAGTGTCCCAAACTGTGTTTGGTAACAAAATGATAAGCATAAACTCACAGGCAAATAAAAAAGATAATTACTGCTAACAGTATCAGATTTTAAAAGATAACACTGCAATATAGTTAGCACGCCCGACTAAAAGGTAACCTTCTGCTTTAAGAAGAAAGATGCTGCACTCAATCTAGAGAGAAAGTGTGTGCGAGGGAGGATTAATGTACTTCTAGGTTAGGTGATTTTACACAACATCTACTATTAAGATAAACGTTAGATTCTTAAGCAAGATCTTTTTAAACATTAACTTATGATAATGATCTTACCTGTCCTTCACTGGGGTCTTTCAAGTAGTTACCAGGAAAGGCAATAACTTGACTAACTGCAGAGAAAAAAATGTGACATTTCAGTTCACAGAATATCCAATCCAGCTAAACAAGATTTCAGTGTAACATACTTGCATATTTGTTTTCATATGTGAATGTGGAAAAGAGAAAAATAATTAGCCATCTATGGACTTGTCAGTAACTCCTACATGGCTTCAGCATGCTGAGACTTTCAGTGTTTACAGAAACTGAGCAATGAATGAGGAAAAATGCCACCCAGTACAGCTTTCTGACTGAATAACATCTACACACATCCATAATCAAGTACACTGACTCACAATTATTACAAATGAAAAAAAATTTACTTTCTTAAGATGACATCATGGAATTAAATACACAATTATTAAGTGCATTTTATTACCATTGTGCATGTGTAACTACATGTGTAAACAATAGATTCCAAGTATAGAACTCGAAAATAAAGCATACCAAGTTTATTATAAGTGCCAAATGTAAGGACAAATACAATATGTGATGAGAGTTGTATGGAATATCAAATTCCGTGAAAATGTCATACTTTTTGCATTACTCCAACTGCTTAAGTTCAGGATGTTTCAGTATTTTACCAGAAAAATCTGTGCTCCTTACCATAATTCACTTAAACAACTGGTGTGTGTGTGTGTGTGTGTGTGTGTGTGTGTGTGTGTGTGTGTGTGTGTGTGTGTGTGTGTGTGTGTGTGTGTATATATATGTATATATATATCTATATAAATATATATATATATATATATATATATATATATATGTATGTTAGGTTGCCACAACTTGTTGCACTCGGAAAAATGTCAGCACAGAAAATTTAAAATCAACTGATCAAAAGTGCCAGCTGTATTACTGTGCAAGATATGGTACAGAGTGACTGGGGAATTTGCACTTTCCCGACTGTGGTGCAATCTTGGAGTTGGTATATATAATTGTCATGGGGATGGAGGCAGCAGGGAGGCTTGCCCCCTGCAAAAAATGATTATTTATTTATTTTTATTTACTTATTTTTCATAGCTTACTGACTGAAAAGTTGTGTTCGATTAGATGCCTTTCAATAGCTTGTTCTTTCAGTGACTTGTCAGATCCCCCATATATCTGTGTACATGTTGTGTCTTTCGCTTAGGGGTCGCCACAGCGGAACTGCGGTCCGCTAATGATTGGTAGTTGATTTTTACGTGCTGAGCTCTGTTGTACAAAGACAAGCTGCATTTATTTCCGTGATCAAACCACACTGACCATGGTTTAAACCGGTAATACTTACACCCAGTCATGGATGATTGCTACATTATGCATCTTTTAATTATTTTCTTTCTTTATTTATGGTTTGTTGACCCGATTAGTCCCAATAGGCAGTAGCTTCTTTTCAGTGGAGAAACAATAAGGTATTTATACTGACTAGGAGAAATTTGACCTGGGCACTGTGGGAATTCCCATATTCTAATTTATTATTGATTTGCTGGCATTTCTTTAGCGAAGAGTCCACTGCTTGATGGAGGAGGAGCAGGAGGATTCTGTAACAGTGGATGTTGTTACTACTGCTGCTACTCAAGCTGTAAAAGTAATCATTCTTCTTCTTCTAGTGAGGGCCAGATTACAAGGTTGCTGGTTTGAGGTTTACCTAATGCAGTTTTAATCTCTGTGCTGAACCAAGATGAGCATTCATTATGCATTTCATGCAGATGAAGTGTTATTGTGGAAAAAAAATCCTTGGAATATGCTGAATTTGATATGGAATTAACTTTACCTGTTTTTTTCTGAACAGAGTGTGGTTGTTGTTTCTCCCAGTGGTACTGAGTGCTGTTGGAGGTTTAGAATAAAAAAGACTTCTGCTTCTTCATAAACTTATATTTAACCTGTTGGTAACTCTTTTTCTCCCTCTGTAACAAGATGGCTTCTTCCTCGTACATCTGTGAAACCTAAAATATTCAGTTAGGTACTGGAAAATGTATGAACACGTATTTATGTGGAATGAAATAGCTAAGTCATTGTACTGTAAAGTTTCAGACATCAGGTTAGTTATTCATCTGGGAACTGAACAGTTTGCTGAGCTGATTTCTGAAGAACATAATTTGACCTTTCATTTTTTGGACTTGTTTTATTCTAAAAATGAATAACTAACTTGGGGACATTATTCAATTATGTCAAATGACTTTGCAGGTTAGGAAAATAATGACTTTGCAATCAGGAATCATTATGTGTCTATAGATGCTATTGTTTTATATTTAAAAAACGTCTGTATAGTTTTATTTAATGTTACAAAATGTATTATGTATTGATGATAGAGTTATTTGGAGTGAAAGGTGGATCACTAATATTCTACTGAATTGAAAGAATGTTTCTATCTCTCATCTCTCTTGTATATGTGTTATTGTGTTGTACAGAGCCATCATGGAATTTTTGTTATGCTAGCCAACCTATTATTTTTGAAAAGGCGGGAGACTTGAATCATCTTTAACAAGCTTGCTGTATAAAATTATGTGTTTGTTGTGGGAAACAGGGACACAGATGCAAAAAATGTGTTACTACCTGTTCTACACGTGGCCAACAAGGGTATATGTGGTATGATTGTATTACTCTGCCTAATTCTGATAAGTGCAAACTGAGTCTGTACTGACAGTGTGGGAAGAAGGAAGCTGTACAGTGTGAGCCTGCATTTCTTGTATCAGGGCGGGAGATATACAGAGTTTATACCCCTTGTGCAGGCGAAGGCTGTGGAGCCTGAGTCTGTGCCTCTTGTGTGGGGGAAGGGGGAGCAGCAGAACCCCAATGTTTGTCTCTTGTGGGAAAACTGGATTATATCTTTGGATTTGCCTGTCTTCCTTTTCTGTAGTTATTCAGCACTGAGACAGTTGAGCTTTCCTCAATGGAGCAATTAAGTAATGCATTTGTAGAGCATGATGCTAGGTGTTTGGAGGGGGATTTGGGGGGATTGGGGATTCTTTGTAGAAGATGGTTTGGATTAGATTGATGTTTGTGAGTTCAAAAAGGCAAGAAGGAACTGTAGCAGTACAGAGGAAAATAAAAAGTCAGATTAATAACTTGTCTGTGTTGTCATTGAATGATAGTTTGTTAAAAGGGACCAGAAAGTTGGTGATTTATGGAGGCAGCGCAGGGAACAAACTACAGGTATTTTTTGTTTAGTGAATATTCACTTTATTTCAGTTTGGCAGCAGTCTTAAACGGAAGTATTTTAGAATGCCAATTTGTACTTTTTGTCCAAGAAGGAGCACTGTGGTGGATTTTCATTTAAAAGGTTAAGTTTTTTGACTTGTAGTTTATATTCTTATGTCAACCACAGAGAGAAGCTTTGTTTATCTGACGACTGGAAGTGTTTTGTTCTGTTGAGTATGCAGGAGATTTCAATTTTAGTTTGCATAAAAATAGTGAGCTGGAGGAGAGAAATGTCCACCGATTGCAAGCAATCACTGCTTGTTGGGAAGTTCCAGATAGGTAGTTCATGTGATTTTATGTACTATAGAGAGCCTCATTGGACTGAGCTCAATCATGTCTTTTTTTCAATGTCATTGACTGGATTACAATATGGTAAGTTTACTTGTGCGGTACTGGGTGTTTATGGTATGTCTCCAGTTTCTGTTCTTTTAGGAAAGGCTTTAAAAGGTATATGAGTTTTTTTTTTTTTGTCTCGGGATATTTGGGAAGCCCATTCTTGGCAGTTGTGACATGCTCATAGCATTATGCACTCCTTTTAAACATCCTGAACTACTGTGTTAGTAGCATTTAAACTGAAGTATGGTAAAGATTATCATAAAATGGAACTGCAGTGCTGGTCATCTGTCAAAGTCTGTTATACATCTGACATGGAGCAGTCAGAATTATTTTAAAGATGAGTAGCTTGAGGTGTTTTGAGAAAGCACAGAACAGATGTTGCACTCATGATGTTTTATCATATTGTAAATAATTGTATATGAGTGCTATGTATACTTCAAATAATCTTGTGTTGTTATTAGTTAATTGTAAATCACATTTCCTGTATATTTTCCTTCCATACCTTCAGGCTGGAACTAAAATTGATCGTACCTTGCCGCTGTTAACAAATTCAAAATAAAGTAAATAAAAAATTAAATAAAACGAAATGCAAGATTTGCTTCATCAGCAACAGTTTTTTTTTTTTTTTTTGCAGGGCAAAAAGGAGGCAGATATTCCATTAGAAAGTTTATCACATGGAAACAGTTTGTTTCAAGGTTTGCATGATTTGGATGATAGTTTGCAAGTTGGAATTAGTGAAAATCTCATGGTGTTTTCTTTTGTTATGTGTCTAGTATGTATAAGGAAGTATCTCCACGTTGATGTAGCTTGGTGTTATTCTTCCTTTAATCAAGAGACTAAATGTATTTTAGGCAAAATTATTTTCATGACTGAGTTAAGTACTGCTTTGTGTTTTGTTAATACTAGGAGTGTAACTAGAAAAGATGGAATTGACTATGGATTTTATAAGGCATTATTAGTTGTAGAAAAATCAGAGATACTGAATGTTTATAGTGACTGGTTGATTTTTTTTAGTGTTACTGAGGCAGCGATTTTTGGCTATAGTCATACAATGTATTTGGAAAAAAGTAACGTGGTCAATCTTAGTTGTTGTGTCTTTCAGCTTTTCCTGGTTAGGGGTTACCACAGCAGAACTCCAATCCGCTAATGATTGGCAGTAGATTTTTACGTGCTGAGTTGTTGGCCCTGATGCACAACCTTCAACGAAGGTATGCCCATGTCACACATGTCCCCACACAGAAGACGCTCTAACTGAGAATTGAACCAGACAACGTCTTACTGTGAGGTGACAACGCTACCACAGCACCACCACCGCAGTAACATGGTCAGTCTTAGTAATGGTGGAAAACAGATTTATGCAACACTGAGTATAAGATTTTTTTATGAAAATATTGCAATTATCTCTTGCTCATTTGTGTGAGGTTCTTTCTGCTGATGTTTTGGGGTCCCTGGCACTCTTATTCTTGATATGTTAACTTTGATTAAAGAAGCTGTGGTGTTATTTTATGACACCAAGTCAGGCCTCAAGTTCTTGCTCTATCTATATTGTGAAGATGAGTCTACTTATGTTTTTCATTTGATGAATGGATGATTTACTTAAAAGGTGCCAGTGGGGAAGCTCAAGAGACAAGGTTGTCCCTTGAGAAGGTTTCTATTTATTTTGGTGATCAGTGCTGTTTTCTCCATAGCTGAGGGTTTAGCTTATAGTTTCAAATGGTCTTTTAGGGTTATTCACTGTTTGGTGTTTTATTCCTATGCAGATGATACTGTTACAGTGACAAGTCTTGCAAACTGTTACCTTTGTCATAAATTATTGTTTCTTGTTTAAAAAAGTCTGGAAAATTGCAGTTTATGCCTATTTAAAGTGACTAAATGACTGCTTTATTGTTGTTGGTTTACAACCTACTAGGTATAAAGAATGGGGTATTGCACTTTGGGCTTACTTTGTGAAATATCTTTTTCTGAGGAGAAAATTAAGGTTTTAGGTATTTATTTTAAATAGTACTTTTGTATGTAAAGACAGTGGTTATAGATATAGGGGGGGAAATCAAGAGGGTTGTGCAGTTTTGAAAAACTTATTAAAATGTACTGCCAGTAAATGGATTACTTAATAAGCTGTACATTATTAGCTGAATGCAGTTATATCACTGGTGTATCATGGGAGAAAATTATGCTGGATGTGGTCTTTATGTTTTACTGAGGCTCATACTTGAATACCATTAAGCTGAAATCTCGTTTAATAAATATTCTAGTCCAGGATGAGCATTCATTCTGGGTTTTCTTAGTCTCTTTGTATTTTAACCTTGTATTGTTCAAAAATGATATAATAGTCATACTGCTGTTTAGATGCATTATTATATGAGAAGTCTTTTGAGTGGGGAAGCAAAAGACAATTTAATGTATTTCCCATTTGAAGAAATACTAGTAAAGGTGTCTTTTTGTTGCAGCTTTCTTTGAGACATTTGGAGAAGGATAGATAGTCTTGGATGATGGTTTTTGACATCTTTCAGGTTCCCAAAAAGAAGGTGTACAGAAGTGATAGACTGTTTACCAGTGGTTTATTAAGTGGGGAGACTTTTTCTTTAGATAAAGATGCAAGGTTTCTGGGAAATGCTTGTACAATTTTATAGGCTAAGAGATTAAAAAATGCAGAACATCTCTTTTTGTAATGTCAGAGCTGGCTACTGAGAATCAGATTTTTGACTTTTACAAGCATGGCAATGTTGATACTTTAAGCATGTCTATTCTTTTATATCAAAATGATGGTAGATGATGTGACTCCTAGTTTGAAAGGACTGGTCAAACAATTGTTTCAGGAATGGGGCATTTATGGATAAGAAAATTCACTGAGATATTCTATAATAAGAAATGTTTTTTTTTATTTCCTTTACTGCTGAAAATCACTTATGGCTATGGCAGACTGCTATGGGGTTGGGATAATTGCCTTATACCGATAGTTATGATAACAGGGTTTTTTGCAGAATTTCTAATGTTCTTATTTTAATTGTTGCTACTTCCCATTTTCATTGTTTATAATTAGGTTTCCCTTCTGTTGTTATTAACATTTTGTGATATAAATTTTGTAATGTGTGGGATTATGCACATACATTTGTTTCACATTCTTTGACAGTTATTTTTGTGTGTAAATATATTTTTTATATGTTTATTTGATATTGAAGAATCTCTACTGTTTAGTTAATGAGTATAGTTCTAGCACAGAGGTAAGCAAGTTATCAGTGCTATGTGTCTGTTACTGAAATCAGTATGAATTATAATTATTTATAATTAAAATAGCATCGGTGAGAAAGATTCTAACAAGACTGAGATTACATCATCAGTGAGTGACAGGCTGCCAGATGAGGTCCTTAAAGAATCCATACGCTCCTCATAAAGAGGTACTATGGAGTGGGATTTTTGCTGCTAAGTTTCCTCTTTAGAAAAAGAATCAACAACTAATGTGGAAGTTGTGTTAGAAAAAGCAATGTTGGATTGTACAAACCGCGACTGTTAACGGAACGGTAATAAAAACTGAAATAATGAAACAAAACAGGTCAATGACCCTCGAAACAAATGAAAAACACGAACACCGAAACAGTTTGTGCTCGGATTGTGAGAGTTTTTTTCAGTTTCCTGATTTCACCAAGGAACTGTCAGCAACGTCCTTTTGTTTTTTCAATGATGGAAGATTTCTTGGTACAACATTTGGATTTTATAAAGAATTTAACATCCTTACTTATCAAGGAGAAGGGGAGTATAAATCACGAACAGGAACAATTACTTACTGACAGCCAAGCGGAATTATTCACTTTACATTCTCCAGTTGGAAATAATCAAAACAACCTGAATAGTTCTTCCAGAGACAGTGTCACCTTAACCGGAAGGAATGGAGGGGTGGATAAAGACTTTAACAACTAGTTTTGTGTTCCGGAAGTGGATTTGGGACGAAAGTCCGAGTGCAATTTCAACATGAACACTCGTACACCTACTTGGAAGGAACAGATGGGGACTTTCGAAAAACTTTGCTTTAAGTTTTGTTCTTTACAAATGGACAACATGTTTTTATGTAAGTCCATTGATCTAAAGGAGGTACCTAAAGGTTTATGTATTTGGAAACTTCCAATGGGTATTAAATGTGGAACTTGAGCGTATTGTGTGTTAACATCCCTTTTTGATCGGACAGGTTTAGAGATGTTGGACATTATCATTAGGACTAATGACATTAAAATCAAAGAACTACAACAAAAAATTAATGAGTTAAATAAATTTATTGTAGAAGATGCTTTGTTTGAACCTTATAAAGCAAATTATAACAAAGTGTTATGTGATGTTGAAAAATTTGTTAAAAAAAGCATTGAAACTAAACAACGTAAATTAACTCATGATACTCAAGAATATTTAAATAATGTAGCATATCCTAATGGACAACTTATAGCAAATAAGAATGTTACAACAGAAGAGAAGGCTAAAGGAGGGAATGGTAGGGAAGACAATGTATTTTATGAGCGAAATGATGCGGGTGAACAACAAGGGACTGATACTTTTTTAGAGAACCCGCCCAGATGATCGGAACGCCTGAGAAATCATGCGGGTTCCAAACAGTCGAGTTGGGCAGGGGGATGGAACCAAGTGGGGAGACAGCAACAGAAAGGAGGCCCAGGAGAGGAAGTGGAACTAACTATAAGTAATTCTGATTTGAGCGAATCACCAGAATTCAATTTGAGTTTTTATGGAACTCTAAATATCTGACAGGATTTAAGATGTGAAATAATAGAAAAAGATGGATTCAGTATTTATAACTATACTGAATTAGTTATAACAGAAGAATATTTTAGCCTTCTCAGAAAAGGTATGTCTTTTGTACCAACTTATAAGTTTGATTTAGCAAAGACCCTTTTGAATTTGAGGTTATTTACGAGACAGCTCAACCTTAAATTGTATTTTCATGGTAGTAGAGGGAATCAGGGAAGACAGGCATGTTCTCATTCAAGTACATTTGTTCCCCCCTCTAACCCTGAAATTTTTTTATTTGAAAAATACTGTAAGAAAGAAATTAGAGACTTAGCTAAATGGAGAAGTGCATCGTATTCTAATTTATCCATAGAGGAGAACCAAATTTTACATCTTTTGGCAGGGGATAAACATCTACGTATTATGACACCCAACAAAGGGGGAGGGGTTGTGATTATGAGATATATTGATTACAATACCCAAATGGAAAAAATTTTAAATGATGAAAATACATACCAAAGAGTATCTAGAAACGAGGTCAATATGGCTTATGGTTGGGTAGACATAATTTTGGAACATGAAGTTCTTGAAGGATGATTAAGTATGAAAGACAAAGAATTTTTGATGGTTACCTTCCCGGATTATCCCTAAAATCTTTGGGATACCAAAGACAAATAAATCTGTTGTTAACCCCCCGTTTTGACCCATAGTAGTGGCTAGGGGTTTGAAAACTGAACCCTTAGCAGCTTGGGTAGACAGAAAGGTGGGTAACCTTATTGAGGGGGTACAACACATTATTCCGGATTCATGGCACTGCTTGCAACGTTTGTCTAAGTTTCGTAACATTATTAAGGAATCTGTTGGTTGTGTGACTATTGATGTTATCAATTTGTTTTGAGTTATTCCACACACTATTGGTATTGAAATTTTTGAAATAGTATTCAAAATCTTTCTGACATGGAAGAAGGTACAGTGGAGGTTGTGGTGGAATTTATGAAGATGGTATTAAAGAACAACTTCCTCATGTTTGAGGGAGAGTTATTCCATCAGGTTGCAGGAGTGGCGATGGGGGCTAAATGTACTCCCATCTTTGCCAATCTGTCTTATATGACTGGGAGAAAATATTTATATTTGGTTCCAAGTACACTGCCCAAATATTATGTTACAACAGATTTCTGGATGACATACTGGTTTTGTGGAAGGGGGATATGGAGGAAGCAAATGACTTTGTTGAATATCTCAATGGAAGAACAGATTTCCTGAAGTTCACGTTCAACTGGGATAACAAATGTATCAATTATTTGGATATCAAATTTGTTGTGGAAGATGGTATCTTGGAAAGTTCAATTTTCAGGAAAGAATCCTATTCTAATACTTTATTGCACTTCACCAGTAACCACCCATCTTTTCAAAAACGTAGTGTGGTTAAAGATCAGATGGTGAGAGTGTCAAGGTTGATGAGTGGGGAAGTAGCTTTTAGGAATGAGATGTACAATTTGATAGGAATGTTTTTGGAAAGGGGTTATCCCCTCAAGTTATTAATTAAACTAAAGAAGGAGGTGGTTAACAAGAGAAGAACTAGTTTTGTACCCATTTTACTAGCTGGGGAAGACTTCCAGTTTAGAAAAAAGGAAAATTTTAACTAAAATGTTATAGTTTTGGAATTCAGTGAAAGGTCGCCAGAAATAATTAATATATTAAAAAGAAGTTGGAATGTATTTCTGGAAGAGGATATGCTTCATTAGTTGGAGTGAAACCTCAAATAACATACAGTAGGGGTAAAAATATTAAAAATTTATTGGAGAAACAGATTGACAATAATAAAAATGTTTCATATATGTCTAAATGTGGAAGTTGTAAGAATTGTAAGTATATAAATAACGGGCCTTATGTCAGTATTAGTAGTTTTGGCATCTCTGTGAAATGTCCAGGGAAGTGTAATTGTAACACCAGGAGGGTGGTGTATGTGGCTGCTTGTCTTTCCCATCCTGGTTTTTATATTGGAAAGACTTCCCATCGATTATGGGACAGGATTGGTGAACATGTAAGAGCGATCAAAAATAAAGATCCCCATAATGCCCTGTATTGTCATTCTAGCAAGTGTGTTAATTTTAATAAATTTTTATTTTTTATTATTGATAGAATGGCTGATAATGTGAGGGGGTTGATTGGGAATCAGTATTGGAAACCCGTGAGTCAATGTGGCAATTACAGACCAACGCTTCTGCCCCTCCAAGCTTGAATGATTTTATTTCAATAAAGCCATTCTTAAAAATCAAACACAACAAAGTGGTTTAGCAATTCATTGTGGCTGGTATGGTTTCGGTGTTCGTGTTTTCCAAATGTTGGATTGTAAGTCAGTTGCCATCAGATAGGATTTTTAACAACAGGTAATTGGTAAAAGATCACATTGGAAAGTGACTGAGGGTTTTTGAGGTGTATGTATGTAGAGGCAGAAGGAAACCAATGACAAGATTAACAAAAATTGCTGTGTTTAGATAAAACTACCAGTGACAAGACAAAAGAATGAAAGAACCCGCAATTAACAGATATATTTAATGGGACAGTGTAATTACGCCATTGGGGTCTGTGATAATGGATACAGGTTCTTTGATACATTTTGGGCAGAAAAGCATGACTATGAGATATTCTAGACTTATGCCTTAGTGTGTGAATTGTGAATGTGTAGAATTATTTACAGTGCTTTCAAAGAAGGGGGTGTGGAAAGACTAAACAATTAAGAAGAAACAGATTACATCTCTTGCAATAGTGCAAGCAAAGTTTAACACTTGAATGTATTATCCTTGAATTTCATTGTATTTGTAAATGTTGTATGCTTTCTTCTTTACTATAAGTGTTTAAAATTCTATTTTGCCTTGCCTAAGGTTCAAATCATGCTCGAAAAGGGTCACTTCAGCAGTGTATTTACCTGGTAAAAAATTAAATAAATACATTCAAAACATTAAAAAGAAAATGTTTCTGCAGTTTTATAGTGATGGTTTTAAATAATGCAGCATAACAAATATTTAGAAAAACCTGTTTCCAGACTTCGTGGAGGGAAAATAATTGTTGATGAATGTGAAATATTGATGGGGTGTGGAGAGCGGATTACACAAAGTATAAAGCACAATACAATTAAACACATAGCAAATGTGTGTAATTTTAAAGAAAATGGCAGAATTTATATTGCAGCCAACCTAAACCTTGCTTTTTTGTAGTATTTTGGAACATTTATTTATTAAGTGCCCTTATGAAGGGTATAACCATCATAGAGAAGAGGACCACAAACCACAAAAAAGTGGTAGGTAGTATATAATAAACATAAAAATGAGGAACACCTGTAGTTTGAATGTAGCCTTTTGCACAAGGAGAGTACATTAACTAAAAATGAAGTGCAGGCATATTAAAATGATGAAAATTATGGAACTGATAAAGGTAAGGATGAGCATAATAATCCTAGACAAATTAGCATAATAGAAAATAATGTGAAAGAGGAAATTAGTGCTAAAAAAGATGTGACTGAAAGTTGGAAAAAAAATGCGAAGACATTCAAAAAATATGGATTGAGAGAGAGAGAGAGAAGGAGATAACAAAAACATTTTCTGATAGAGAAAATATTGCTACAAGTAATAAATTTAAAGTACTTGAAATGCACTGAGAGGAAGAAGTAACTTATTGCCATACAAATGAAGGAGAAAGTTGTGGATGGTAATATAAAGATTAGAACACATGAAAGAAGAAAGAAAGTAAGGCAGCAAGGGAAAATGTTAACTGAAAGGAGACTGGATAATTTGACTTCCAATTTGAATGTTAAAAGTATGACACCTGTTGTAAAATGATTGCTAACTCATAAATCGTTAAAGAAAATGTGCATGATGCAACATGGTTACACTTGATCTTCAAAACATAAGTAGTATACAAAGGAAGTAATTTGAAATGTTGTGGAATGGAAAGATAGAATGACGTACAGGACAGGAGAGGTGCAAGGTATAATTGTTTTATTTAGAGACAGGATTTTAGAATATTAGATACAGTTTTAATAAAGCTAGGGAGTGGAATTATTTTGAACATTATGCTGAAGGACAGAATAATAAGATTAATGTGTATTTATATGCATAGAAATGTGCAGAAAGAATTAGTTTATTGCAGTGGTTATGGAAATAATTATAAAGGGTGATTTTAACTGCATTATTATGAAAAGGCTGAGAACCTGTCAGAAGGTATAAAGATTTGCAAACATTTTAATGAAAGAGGACATTTAGAATTGGTCAAGGGAAGAATTATGCTTATCACAAAGGCAGACTCCTGACCAAAATAGATGTCTTTTACAAAATCACTGCAGAAGATTAAAGGAGATTAGGAAAACAGATGGTTTTACTGACCACTGCTAAATATGTGACAGTTTTTGCAACAAATGGAAGGGTTATTATAATAGGGAAAGGCATAAGGGATTAGCAGCAGGATGATTTGATAAGAGAAATGGGGAAAAAAGATGCAAGATAGTTATGCTAGGAAAATAGCATGAGAATCATATATTAAATTGGACAGAATTGCGAGTAAGTTTTAAAGAAAAATGCAAGTAAGAGTTATGTATTAAGGAAAATAAAACTAAATAAAAAGAGAATAAAGAATATATGGAAGTTGTGATAACTATGTACAAATGAGGAATACTTTCAATGTTTTGAGTTATAAGAAAGAAAGAGACATATTTTAAAACAATTAAAGACAGAATGAAGGAATTGCTGAAAGACAAAAATATTTCTGAAAATTAAAAAAGTACAGCCTTATTGGATAAGGTGGAAAAGGGGGAAAAGATATATGGGAATACCAGAAAGATTGCAAAGGAGAAAGGAAATATGTACAAGATGAGAAAAGTGAATACCATACAGGAGTATACAGAAAGTTGTATAGTGAATAAGTTGTAGAAAGAAAACAAGAAAGGCATTTAAAGAGTTAGTGAACAAAGAAGAGAAGAAACAGAAAGAGATCTATAACCCCTAAATAACTAAATGAGGTGTTAAGAGTAGCAAATGAAGGTAGTGTTCCAAGAATGACAGGGATATGGTATAAATTTTATAGAGATATGAATGAAAAAGAAAAAAAAGTGCTAAAGGATTAAATGACTTGTTCGTGATGGAGATAAAGGATAAGCAATTAACAAAAATTGCAATATAAATTATTGAAAAAGATAATAAAATTGATATAAACTGAAAACTAGTCATAGTTTGGTACAGATCATACAATGTGAATGAAAGATTTTCCAGGTAAGTATGGAGGTGATTTTAAGCAAGTGCTGTTTGATGGCATGTGTGGAATTCTGGCAAAGAAGTTAAAGACATGTCAATTCTGATACAAGTAACAAATAATATTGATAAAAGAGGTGTCATGTAAAACTGGTTGTGAAAGGACATGATAATTACACCATGAACAAGTATGAGGATTGAGAGGACATGGTTTAAGTGAGAAATATATGAATATGATTAAGAGAATTTAAATATTTCATATGTAAACATTACTGAATGAGTGGTTAAGAAAGAAATAAAAATGAATAAAAGAGAGAGAGACAATGGTGCTCACTAAGTGGGATAACTGTTTGTCAATGAATGCAGTCTTCAAATATATAGATAAGAAATATTCAACAGTCACCAAAAAATCCCAGCAGAAACACAGCAGAGGTATAGAAGCAGGACAAATGCTTTTATTTCAGTATATTATAAAATGCCAATAACAAATACTAACCTGAGGTGGAGCAATATTAGCAGCAATCCAGTAATCAAATGAATAAAAGTGTAGTTTATTATAAAACAGGGTTAGCACTTTTGCTGTAAAGCTTCATCAGACCACAATTAAACACTGTACTAACATTTAGATACTAACTTCTTCTTCTTTCGGCTTTTCCTGGTTAGGGGTCACCACAGCGGATCACCTGTCTGCTCATGATTGGCAGTGGAGTTTTTACAGTGTCAAGTTGCCAGCACGGTGCCCCACCTTCCACAGAAGGCACACACATGCACACACTCAAACCTAGGGCCAATTTAGAGTGTCCAATCCACCTACAGCATGTCTTTAGGATGTGGGAGGAAACCCACGTGACCACAGGGAGGACATGCAGACTCTGCACAGAAGGCACCCCAGCTGAGGATCGAACCAGAGAACCTCTTGCTGTGAGGTGGCAATGCTAACCACTGCACCACCATGGCCGCCCGACATTTAGATACTAACTACCAAGTAAAATTGTGCCTTTTTTCACCAATGAGATTCAAACATGTCACAAGTTGCTAAGCTACTGTATACACATCAGATAACTTCAGTTACAAATAAATAAAACATTTATGAAAATGAAACAAAAAAGACATGTAAAAATCACCTCTCCAGCCCTCTCCTTATCAGGCATAACCCAAATTGCTGAGCTACTGCATACACAGCAAGAAACTTGAGTTATAAATAAATAAAACACTTATGAAAACGAAACAGAAGAAAAAAAACATTTAACACTATTTTATAATAAACTATGCTTGTATTCCTCAATAACTGGTCTCTGATATTTACAACTTGGACCATTGCTAATATTGCTCCACCTCAGGTATGATTTGCTATTGGCATTTTAATGATAAACTGAAAGGAAAGCATTTATACTACTTCTTCACCTCTACTGTGTTTCTGCTGGGATTATTGGTGACTGTTGAATATTTCCTACATTATTTCCAAGCAGTTAATTGCCAAGGAGCTTCTCTTTTTTTGCTTCATATATAGATCTGAGAGTGTTGATGGAGAAGTACAGAGAAGGTCAGAAGGAGTTGCATTGTGTCTTTGTGGACTTAGAGAAAGCATATGACAAGGTGCCTAGAGAGGAGTTGTGGTATTGTATGAGGAAGTTGGGAGTGTCAGAGAAGTATGTAAGAGTGGTATAGGATATGTACGAGGGTAGTATGACAGCGGTGAGGTCTGCGGTGGGACTGATGGATGCATTTAAGGTGGAGGTGGGATCACATCAAGGATCAGCTCTGAGCCCTTTCTTATTTGCAATGGTGATGGACAAGTTGACAGACAAGATCAGACAGGAGTCCCCGTGGACTATGATGTTTGCAGATGACATTGTGATCTGTAGTGAGAATAGGGAACAGGTGGAGGAGACCCTGGAGAGGTGGAGATATGCTCTAGAGAGAAGAGGAATGAAGGTCAGGAGGACTAAGAAGGAATATATGTGTGTAAATGAGAGGGAGGATAGAGGAATGGTGAGGATGCAGGGATTAGAGGTGGTGAAGGTGGATGAGTTTAAGTACTTGGGAACTTGGGAACTTAATATGACCAGAGGGCAACATATCCTGCCCATTAATTAAAAACCAAGAAATTGAACAGAGACGTTCATGCTTATGCCCAGGGCAATGCCTATCCTCTACCTCCACAATTTCCTAATTTTGCCACTGTGGAAGAAATCAACCGAGTCCCCATGCCCCCCTGACACCAGAAGCGATGACAGAGGCTCCGACGATATCGCTCAATCACCACAGGTGAGACGGAGTGAAAGAATCAAAAAAGGCGAGGATTCACGGCAAGCACCAGGCCATACATTAAACAACGTTAATGGGCAGGATTTTCAAGGAGCTCGCTGGAAAACCACGCTACCACAACAGAACCCCAGGCGACAAGTACAACAGCGGAAGAAGCAGAATCACTGGAGGAGATAGTTCATGGCTCGCTTGGTTGCCCACTGGTCATATTAAGTTCCCAAGATGACTTTAAAGTTTTTAACTATACAGACTTTTGTCTAGACATGCATTTTGTTGATTTGCTATCCAGAGGGTTATCTTTCGTGCCCGATAAAAGGGCCGATTTAGCAACAAAATTTTTGTTTGAAAACTAAATTTAATAGCTTTAATGGGCAACACGTCTTGTTTAACACATAATTTAAAGGTTTCGAGTTTGTTTAATCCACCATAGCATTGTTTGAACGCATTTGCGAAATTGATTTGGAAGATGTCTTATGTAGAAACAATTCTAAAAAAAACATTGGTAACATAACCTTAGAAGAGCTGGATTTTTTGTTTTCCCTAAAGCTACACAAAATAAGGGTAATGAAACCCGATAACGGTGGAGGGCTCATATTTATGTACGAGCATGACTACATACAGAAAATGTATAGTGTTTTGGAAGATGATTGCTATAATCCAACAAGCACTAATGAGATAAACATCGCATACAAGCAAATATACAATCACATTAATGACTTGTTTTTGGAAGGAAGCATCAGTTTGGATATGCTACATTATTTAACTATGGCAGCACCAAAAACACCTGTTATATTCGGGTTTCCCAAATTGCACAAAAAGATCTTTGATCCACCTTTTAGACCTATTGTTGATGGAGGAGGATCTTTTGTATATTCTTGTGCCAAATATGTTGATGGAAAACTAAAACCAATTTTAAAAAGTGAGGAGCATATTTGCCCAGACTCATGGGGATTTTTGAATGGCATAAATAAATTGGAATTTAAAGCCAATTATAATTTCTTAACAGTTGATATAAAAGATTTATACACCTTTTTTCCCACAGGATCAGGGTATTGAGTACTGATTGGGTTAGAAATTTACTGTTCGCCAAAGGCGTAGATAACAATGAAGTGTATGTCTTAGTAACACTTTTACAATTAGTTCTCCACAACAATTTTATGTTGTTTAATGGCCAAGCATATAAACAAACATCAGGCATTGCTATGGGGGCACCCTGCAGCGGGAGTTTCGCTAATTGTGTGCTAGCGTTTTGGGAGCATGAATTTTTATTTAAAAATAATTTATTTCAACAACATACCATCTGGTATACTAGATACCAGGACAATATGATTTTTATTTGTAAGGGTGATGCCACCACAGTTCCATCGTTCATAGAGGAGATTAAAGGATTTACAAGCATTTTGGACTTCACCTTTCAATTTGAAACAGAAGCCATTAATTATCTGGATGTGTTGATATCCAAAGATATAACCTATAATAGATTTAGAACAACTATATACAGGAAACCCACATACTCCAACACTTTTTTGCATTTTTCCAGTAGTCACCCCTTCCACCAAAAGAAGGCAGTTATTAAATGTCAGCTGGTCAGGGCATCAAGGATGATTCCCTTGGAAGGTGACTTGTATGCCTACTTAGATCCATGTTCAGTAGCAGGATACCCATCTAGTCTCTTTGACCAAATACAGAAAGAAGTTGTGTCTAAAAGAAACATGGGACAATTTAAGCCCATTCTATCTAATGGTTATTATGATATAACCAATAAGCTAGATATTGATAGAAGCAGGGATATACAAACAAACACGCATACCAATAGTATATTAGACATCATTGGTCTTACATTTATCACAACATTCTCAAAGGACGCAAAACGTGTTTCAAACATTATATATAAGAATTGGGCATTGGTGACAGAAGACACGCATATTAATAAAAAGTTTGAAAAACTGCCACAAATAATATACCATTGTGGACAGAATCTAAAAGATCTTTTAGAACTTCCAAATAGAGTCACGAGAAAGAATGTAGGTATGTTCAAGTGCAGTCGCTGCCACCAGTGTCAACACATACATGTGGGCAATAAAATTACCATCAGAGATTTTGAATATAGCGTATGTGGGAAATTTAATTGTGAGTCTAAGGGCATTGTTTATGTTGCTACATGCCAACAACGTCAGTCTTTTTACATAGGAAAAACGGAAAGTATAGTGAGACAATGTATATATGAACACATTTACCATATAAATAAAGGAACTACTATAAATGCTTTGGCTAGGCACACATTACAACACCTTACCCATAGATTCCTTTTTGCTATCTTACATCAGGAATCATATAATAAAAGAGGAGGGCCATGGTCATTAAAATTAGAAGAAAAAGAACTCTTGTGGGAAATTAGAACTTTTGCACACATATACCCTGGCCTCAATGAATATGCTTCTATTATGTGCACCTTCAAACTTAAACAACTGGATAGGTGAATGTTTGTTGGTGGATAAAGCATATAAAATACAGGTATTATGATTTGTTGCTTTGCTGTTTTTCAAAAATGAATTTTGTGGTCAGCCCCTGGCATTTAGTGTCTATTAACTTTTTATTTATCATCTATTGCTTGACATCTAGGATATATAAAATCTAAATGGCACTTTTAAAGTACACAGCTTTTATAGTTTTATGAAGTGATCAAGTTGATGAAGTTTATTCAATTAGCTAATTAGATAATTGTTTATGTATATAAATGCTTGTCTGTTGTGCAACATTGTCTGAAGAAGTTTGGATATTGGTCCAAACGAAAACGCTTACGAAATAAAATTCTGGTGAGAAGGAGAATATTGCTGTTTCTGCTGTTTTCTGTGTTAACCAGTTTTAGTTGTCTGTTTGTTATTTATAAGGAGAGCTTATGAGATATATACATTTTTTTAAATTGCGGTAGATTTATTGATGATGGGAGGCATCATGTTTCTAGTAATAGCTTGGTAAAAGATTAACAATAATGTTCCATTTGGTATATAATGCAGTGTTCTGACTTTATTTAACATCATTATTAATATGACACAAAAACAAGGATATTAGAAATCAAGACAAATAGACTGCAAACTGTAAATAGGTTAACGGTACAGTTTCCTTCTATGTATGTAATTAGCATACATATATTTTACACAGCATTTTTATTTATTTATTTATTTATTTATTTATTTATTTATCTTTTGGTAACTGGGTTAGTCCACTGGGCTGGTGGCCTATTTTCAGTGGAGACCTGAGGAGAAAAGCTTGAACATATAGAACAAACAATAAACATAATTTGCATATGCAGGTGTACGTAAAAAAAATACTACAAGGCAGCAAAATATTAATGCAAAGAAAAGCATTAATTTAACAATTCTTATAAATTTCTAAGTTGAACAATAGTCAGTTTACAGTAAATCAACCGGACATAATTATCAAAAGAGTTTACAAAAATTGTGGGTTTGCAGAATATCATCAGAAAACAAAGGAATATGCTAATTAAAAGGTACCAACAGTGCATAATTGGTAGAGAGGGAGAGAGGCAGTAGTTAATCAACGAAGAGAGATAGAGGGAGGAAAACAAAGTGCAGGTATATGAAAGAGTTATGTTAGAGGTGGGATAGGAGTTCAAGGCAAAGCACAGAAGAGATTTGATGGGTAGAAGTTAAGTAAGGTGGTGGCACGTACAGAAGGGTGAGTTAGACAGACAGTTCTTTAATTCTTTTTTGAATAGATGGGAAGATTGGATGGCACATCTATAGGTAGGGAGCTTGTTCCATGTTTGAGATATAGAGCTTTAGTAGAGTAATTTACCTATTGTTTCATTAGGTCTATAGGAGACAAGTAGTTGTTGGTTAGTGCTGTGAAGAGATAAAGAGGGTTTATATAGGGATAGAGGGGAGGACAGGGAGGGACAGATTGTAGGTTTGTATATTATAGAGTGTGTCAAATATAGCTGAAAAAGTTGCAGAAGCTGAGGGAATTCAAGACAGTGTAGCTGTTTAAGGGCAAGGCAGTGATGGGTCTTATATGGAGAGTTACAGGCAAATCTGGCAATCTGGTTATAGGTTTGTTCAAGTTTATTTAACAGATTTGCTTGGAGGTGGGTAAATACAGAAAAAGTATAGAGTAGGCAGGGGAAGAGATAGGATTGGGCAAGAGTAGTTCTTGAGGTTATGGATAAGATCTTTTTGTTTATATAGAAGGCCAAGTTTCTGGTTTGACTTTGTGATGAACAGATGGATGTAATGGTCGAATTTTAGTTGATCACCAGTTGTGATTCCTAAAAGTTTAGTATGGGTGTCTGCATGTATGATGGTGTTGTCAAGGGAGGTGAGGGTGAAGGAGGTTTTTAGATTAGTCATAGATTTGTGCAGGAAAAGAAGAAGTTTGGTTTTCTTTGGATTAAGGATGAGTTGGTTGTTGATTAGCCATTGTTCAATGGAGTTAAAAGTGGATTGAGTTAGGGATAGAAGGTCAGTAAGGTTGTCAGAGATGGTAATAAGAGTAAATCATCAGCGTATTGAATCAGAGATGAGGTTTTATAGGCAGAGTGTAGGTTGTTAGTAAAGATATTGAAGAGAAGGGGGCCTATAATGGATCCTTGGAGAACACCTATGTTGATGGAATGGAGAGCAGGAGTTTTGCCATCTAACAGATTGCTGTCTGTCATTAAGGTAGCTAGAGAACCAGCTGATAGTTGATGAAGAGAGGTTAAGTTCGGTAAGTTTAGAGAGAAGCTTAGGGTGAGAGATGGTGTCAAAAGCTTTGGAGAGGTCTAGGAATACACATGACACCAGTTTATGGTTACCTCTTGCCACTGCTATGGTCTGGGTGAAGGCTAGAAGGGCTGTGGCAGTGCTGTTGTGGGGTCTAAAATGATGTTGAGAGGGGGTGAGGAGGTTTTCCTGGAGAAAAGAATTAAGAAGTTGTCTGTGGATGCATTTTTCTAGGATTTTCAACAGAGGGGAGAAGATGGCGATAGGTCAGAAATTGGAAGGATCTGTAGTGTTTCCTCCTTTATGAAGAAGAATTGTGTAAAAGGATTTCCAAATGTCAGGGAAAGTGGATTCTTTGCTAGAACAGTTAATAAGGATAGAAATGGGGTAAGCTATAGAGTTGGCTGCTAGCTTGAGAAATTGGGGGGTAGGTTGTCAGAGGAAGGGGAGCAAGGTTTTAGTTTCAGCAGGAGAGATTTTATGTAAGCAGTGGAAACTGGTTTTAGGGAGAAGGGGGTATGGAGATTAATACTGGGGGGTTGTGAATTGTTATTGTTGGGAGGGTTTAGCTTACGGATAGTATCTATGAAGTAATTGTTTAGAAGGGTGGCTATTTCTAGTGGTGTTTTATTGGGGAAAGGATTGGGAGTGGAAGATTTCCCTGGATGGAGAATGTTGTTCAAGGTATGCCAAAATATTCTGGGGTTTGGGGTGTGGGTAGACTAAGCTTCCTGATAAAATTTTGTCTTGTCTTGTACAATAGTTTTTTTTGGTAAGGTTTCTTAGGCCGTCTATATCATATTATCGTATGTTCAAAATATCAAACGGCTACAATATCGAAAATGCCATTCATTGAAACTGTTCTTGTGGGGGGCTGCACCCCCTACACCCCCCACTAATTATCTATACCAACTCCAAGATCGCACTACAGTGAGGAAAGGGCAGATTTTCAGATCCTCACTGTACGGCGATCTCACAAAAAACTTTTCGCTGAACGGCATTTTCGACATTGTAGCCGTTCGATATTTTGAACATACGACAATATGATATAGACCCTTCTTAGGTGTTTAAATTTAAGGAGGAGAGAGGAAGATTTTGACTTGGTCCGTTGTTTCCAGGTGGCGTCCCTAAGTTTCATGATAGAGAGTGTGTCTTTAGAGAGCCAAGGTGCATGGTTAGATCTGATCCTGATTTTCCTAATGGGTGCTAGTGAGTTTAGAATTTTAAGGAAAGTATTGTTAAATTCCAGAACTGCATAATTTAGTGGGAGGCTGAATAGGTGAGATGAGTTAATAAGGGAGAGTTGATAGTTAAAGGTATCTGTATTGAAGTTGGACAAGTTTTGACAGTCTCTATATAGATGGGTTTCTCAGGACCTTTATCATTTAGGTTATTACAAGGTTTAATACCTTATGTAATATTTTCTAAAATCCTGATCAGACCATTTGCTTTTTGGCTAAGTGTGAACTGCACCTTTTACTGTGTCCACATTTTATGCATTTCAGAATTATGAACTGCAATTATTATTGTCGAATGAAATTCCAGGATAAAAATTTTGCATACCTGTTCTAGAAATATGTCATACTAAGGAACACTAAAAAGTTAATGTTAAAACTGCCAATTATCAAAATCACCATGCTATAAAAAACATGGATTTACAGATATTTTAGCTGTTTAATCGTACTCCTAGTTACAGATACATTTGAGATTATTTCCACATTTCTAAGAAAATCTAATCCTTGTTCTGTGATCATTTCACATTGATTTTCTTACTGCAGACCTTCTACTTTTGTCATCCAGTTTGGATATGTGTTCACTGAGATGATGACTCTATTTCAAATTTATTAACACATTGTCTCGTGATCTGTCATAAGAACTATATATTTACATATGTGTGTGTGTGTGTGTGTGTGTGTGTGTGTGTGTGTGTGTGTGTGTGTGTGTGTGTGTGTGTGTGTGTGTGTGTGTGTGTGTGTGTGTATAAAAATGCTGCATGCACACTGTCAAACCATTTCTGAAGCACATCAGCATACAAATTGCCAGTGCTTCAGGAAACTTTAATTAAGAAACAACAACAACAACAAAAAATGCAAGCCCTTGTCAACTTATTTGAAGGAAATGGCTCATCCATTAAAGGTAATGGGATAACAAAACCAGTCACAAAGCTACATAAATAGAAATCATCTTCTTCTGCTCACACCATGACTCCTTGACTTAAGCATGAAATACTATTGACTGGCACTCACAAACACGGTCACAAAACAATGAGAACAGGTTTACACTTTGAATTTTGAAACTTGCTGCAACACTTTTAAAGTAATTTTGCATTGGGGCTTCACAACCCCGGCCTGCCCTAGCCTCCATCTCCCCTCCCTATGCCATTGGAAGCATACTTCTCTTACGTAAATATAGTAACTCTGAGATTGCTATATCTCAGAGAATTCTCCCAGGCATAGAACTCTTCTTCTTTTACAGAAATGACATTATGGCCCATTAATGGCTGTACTTTATATTAATTATTATTAATTTATATTTAGTGATTATACTTGAATCACATGTAACACTTATTAGGGATTGATTATTTATTGCACATTAATATCATACTTTAAAATACATTTATCATACATAAGATTATGCACATGAAATTAAATGTATTGCAATAGTGATTGCACTTTATATTTATTGCATATTAATGATTATACTTTGCATTACATTTATCATGTTAGTGATAGCACTTTATTGTACATTAGTGATCATACTTTAACTTGCATTTATCACACGTTAGTGATTATACATTTAATTACATTCATCACACATTACAGATTATACTTTAAACTGTGTTTATCAAATATTAGTGATTGTACTTTCAAGTGTTGATCACTAACACCTCAGCTTTCCATCAGGCACACCTTATACCACTTTTAAAATATAACAGAGACACCAACTTCAGTGTATTTATTAGATCCCTAGCAGATAGCATTTCATGTCTTCATGGCACAGCAGAAGGATATAGAATATCTGATAGAAGGAAATCCCAAAGACTGCCTGGGTCCCAGTCTTCAAAGAAGGACTCATCTGTGGATCAGACTGAGGTCCCATCCTTTTTGCAGTATGGCTTCCTCTCTGCCTTATGGATAGCTCAGGAAATGATCTCTTCTAAGCAGTCTGTGGCAGTCCCCACATAGGTTCAGTGTGGGTCTGTCACAAAACTTGAATCTAAGGAATCTTAACATATACTGTCATTAGCAAGGCAAGGCAAAAAGAAAAGGGTGTCTTTCCCCTAGGCCTTCTCATGCAGAGGAAGATTTGCATATTGGCCTATCGATTCTTTTTATTGTGATTGTGACCATGATGCTCAGATCTGCTCTGAGCTACAACAGAATGTCATTAAATATACTGATCCCAAGGATACTGCCAATATCCTGGCAGATCGATTTAGTGCCAACTTCACCCCCCTCTCATTCCCTAAAGGCCATTCTCAATACTGAAAAATTGCCAAATTCCGGTAATAAAGGCCACACAGGTAAAAAACGCACTCTCCAAAGCTAAGAGTACAGCATCCATGGGACCAGACGACATCCCAGGCTGTGTACTACATGAACTACAAAATGAACTGGCACCTCACCTAAGTGTCATGTTTACTCATAGCCTTACCTCTGGCTTCATGCCCACTGAGTGGCACACAGCTACAGTTATCCCACTCCACAAGGGAGGATCCACCTTGGATCCTGGGAACTAACTCCACATCAGTCTGATGAGCCTGATCTGTAAGGCCATGGAACGTATTATTATGGAACTTATAAACAAAGACATTGGGAACCTTCAAACACTGAGCCCCACCCAGTTTGGGTTTGTAAAGGGCCGATCTTGTCTCCTGAACCTGATTGATTTCTTCGAATCAGTCTCCATAGCTGTGGACAA
>NC_056726.1:1960605191-1960707691 GCF_019279795.1 Protopterus annectens
ATAATATTAAGAACAGTCTAAAAGACCCACCAAATGAATGGATGAATATGTTGGAAAGTGTATTGCATTAAGCCATTATTATAGAATTGAATTAATAACAATAAATATTAAATATTAGACAAATATAGTCTCAAAGTTAATATTTTGTTTTAGGTGCACTATTTAACCAACATGGCTGAAATGTATTACATCTAAATATAAATTTGGCATCCTTTGGGAACAAAAGATGCGTAATGTTCTGATAGTGCATGATCTGTGACTCTTTGCACCAAGTGAAAAAATGTAGGCCGTAGGCATCTGATTTCTCTCATGATAATTAGAATAATCTTCTGTCACTGGACTGGTGACAGAATGCTCTCTTTCAAGTACTCCAACACTCTGACCCATTTTTTTCTTTAAGTTATTTTTCCAAAGGTGTATTTTAGGCAGAAACACTGCAAAGAGTATCATTTTGGTAGTATGATACAGACTTCTTCTTCTTTCGGCTTTTCCTGGTTAGGGGTCACCACAGTGGCTCACCTGTCTGCTCATGATTGGCAGTGGAGCTTTACGGTGTCGAGTTGCCAGCCCGGCACCCAACCTTCCAGTATGATACAGACAATTTGCTAAATTATAAAGTTTAAGACACATATATCCTATATTTACTACTATTTTTAAAAGGAAAGATGGAACATCTTAAATTGGGTGGCGCAGTGATGCAGCGGTTAATGCTGTCACCTCACAGCAAGAGGTTCTCCAGTTCGATTCTCGGCTGGGGTGCCTTCTGTGTGGAGTTTGCATGTTCTCCTTGCATTCGCATGGGTTTCCTCTGGGTACTCCGGTTTCCTCCTACATTCTAAAGACATGCTTCTGGAGCATTTCTCCCCAGGCCTCCACTGAAAACAGGATCTGTGGAACCTAGTTCTACTTTCCCAGTCAACAAATGTTAAATAAATAAATAAATAAATAAATAATAAAATAAATAAATAAATATGAAAATTCTTCTGATATAATATCACCTTGTATTGGAAACTCAAAACAGGAATGAATTAATCTGTCTTCTAAAATAGCTTATTTGTTAATGAGATACTAGGGATTAAAGAAATATTATTCTATAAAGTTGCATCTGTTAAAATAAAAGCCCAAAGTTTTCTAATAAGCTGCATGATCTGGTTGATATGGAGGTTTACTTGGCAATAAAATATATATATTTATCCACATCTGTTGCTGTCTGTGTGTTTCTAAATCTATTCATCTAGCAGCTTTGGGTTCCTACTTTTCAAAGAAAAGTTGCAAGGCAAGACAAATAAATGAGTGTGTGTGTGTGTGTGTGTGTGTGTGTGTGTGTGTGTGTGTGTGTGTGTGTGTGTGTGTGTGTGTTGCGGGTTAAAACCTTTCTTCAAATCTACAGGTAATTAGCACAGAGGATTAAGCCTATGATCGTGGAAGGAGTTTGACAAAGATCAGTATGGCTACTTTAACAAATATAGAGAAATTCATTTGTTGTGGTCTTTATATAGTCAGTGAACTCTTAGGAACTCACTGTATGTCAGACAAGAAACTAAGTGCTGAAGATATGAACTCACAGCATGCAAAAATAATTTACTACTGTAGGCTTTCTGGATTAAATAATTGATTCCCTTGTGCTTGCAATTTTCTATCTATAAAAATCTGTTTCTTTTTCTCAGTTAAATTCCATAGCAATTATTCTGTAGACTTCTAAGAAAATTCTGAAATTCATGTATACTATCTTTAATAATTATAAAAACAAGTATCAATTTATCAAGCATAAAATGTCTTTAAAAAACAAAAAAAGTAGACTCCAAGAGAAGAGGAAAATACACCCAAAAAGTTTAATTCATAACTGCTTTTGTCCACTAAAAGTAAAGTGAACTTAATCAAAAATCGATCCAATGATAGGCTATATTGATTTCATTTTTATTGGTACTGAGAAAAAAGATTCCACATTGTTCAGGTACTGCAACATTTTTTGGGAATACATAAAGCAGTCCATTACAACAGCACCACCACCTCTGTAAGCAGCTCTTTTATCAGTTTTGCCTCTTCATTGATTAAGTTATAAAAAGATCCAGTAGATTTAAAAGATCTCAAGTTCCTCTCACATGCAGCATTGAAGGCTACTAACAAAGCATTCAAAGGAGCATTAAAAGTACTGGTTCCCAGTAAAACACCATTTTTTATCAGCAAAATACTCATTGTCCTTAAAAAATAAAGCCAGTTTCAATTTATGAGAAAAAGCTTCAAATCCAGTAACCTCTCCACTAAATTAAATTTAGAAACGGAAACAAAAATAAACCTCTTACCAAAACAAATCCTCATATAAAGGGGAGACTTTGTAATTGTAAATGTTAAAACTATTGAAATTGAACACAAAACCTTGACCTGCAGAACAAATATTCACTGACGTCCCCATTGCCATCTCCAGGTCCTCGCCCTCTTCTTGGGAGATTGAGGTAATGCTAACTGGGTTTCATAATTATCCAATCGAGGATCCAAACACTGTTGCTGAGACTTATCCGTGTTTTTGTCCATGTTCCAGATCCTCAAGGATCTCCAGGCCATGTTCATTTCCTCTAAAAAAATTACACTGTTGGTGCCTGCACTGGAACTATTGAGAATATCTAGACCTGTGTGTTCATTGTCAATAATTGGCTATGTATTGTTGAAGTTAATAACGAGGGGGAGGGGGTAGTCCTATTTAATTCATACTGTTCCCTATGCCTTGCCAGTTTTTTCCTTCCTAGTTCTAATCATAACACATTCTTTATCAATCCTGTTAAAGATTTGTAAATAGTGACATTCCATCATATCAAACAACACGTCCAATGTAATTTCCTCCTGTAAAAATTTAATATCTTTCTGCAAAATTTTAAACATATGCTCATTTTCCTTTGCTAGAATATTCATAATTTCTGAGCCAATCTTGTCAAAAAATATAATAATTCATTTTGAAAAGGTGAGCCTTCTTATAAACTATTCAGGTACTTGAAGAAAAGTAACCCTTTTTAGTACCTGTTTAGCAGCCACACTTTCCTGAAACTAAAGATTGTCCAGTTGTGGCCTTCTAAATTTAGGTAACTTTTCAGACTTGATCAACTTTTGTTTTAAAGTCTTGTTGTTGCTGGCTATAGTGACCTGTATATTTCTGGCTAAACAAAGGGCTAAATCAGTTATTCAAAGCTGTGAAATGACTTGTACTAACAGGAAGCTTTGGCCTAGTTCCCTGGGTTAAAAACATATCCTCAAACACAATTCTGGCATCAGAAATGCTAATATTAGTTGCTGTTGTTCTGTTTAAACTGTTAACAAGTTTTTTAGACTTGGATAAGAATGCTCAACAGTCCAGTGAAAACCACTGCAAGCACCATCAGCAGGGGAACAGGAGTTATTGTCATGGTTCCCAACTCCAGTTGCCTTAGTTGCCTTAGAAAATTTGTCTAATCCATTGAAGACAATTTTGTCAGTAAATCGATCAGCATTACAAATTCAGAGGGAGAACCACTACAATTGGATACAGAAGGTGGAAAAAACATGGATGGTAGATCCTTTCACTCGAACAGTTCCTGAGACATAATTGTGCACTGCCTCAGTCTCGATTAAACAAACAATCAAACAACATTCAGTCTCCAACTATACAAACTTAAAAAACAAAAGAGCAGACTCCAAGGAAAGTGCAAGATACACCCAAAATGTTTAACTCGTAAGCGCTTTCATCCACCACAAGTAATGTGAACTTCATCAGACAAAAATCTTCCTAACAGTTTGTCCTTTTATAATCAATTACGTTCAGTGCCATCTTGTGGTGAGAGTATTAAATTACATATGTAAAGTAATAAAACCATGAAAAGCATAGTTCAAAATAGATAAAATTAGAAATTCCAGTTGCAAAATAGTTAAATTAGAATATTCAATAAATAAAGAATTGTAAACATCCCTAATATTAATTGCTTGCACCAAGCAATTAAATACACATCTTTATGAAAAACAAAAGACTGTTGATGGATACCCTGTCATTAATGCCCATGTGGGGTTAGTGACATATATCAACACTTGCCAATATAGTTCACATTTTTCAGCATAAACCTCCCAATTAGCCACCCTGTCAAACAATAGAACTTTCTCCAAAACAAAGAAAATACATTTCTTAAAATGCTGGCAATCATTAGAATGTTTTATTTATTTTATTTTTTTATTTATTGACATTTGATTACCAAGAAAGTCCAATTGGGTAGAGGCCCATTTTCAGTGAAGGCCCAAGTAGAAAAGCTGCAAATTATTACAAAACATTTTAAGAACAATAGCTTCACAATCTTCAAAAATAAAACAAAAACATCTGCACTTTAAATAATTATAACAAATTATACATAATATAAAAACATTGGTTAACAGTCACTATAAATTATATGACAATCATTTAATATTTAGAGAAATTTTAGACAGTCTATATAGAAATTAAAGGTAAGTTAGTCTAATACAAACAGGAATTGTAATATGAAGTGAGGGACAATCAGGCTTATGGTATATTTAGAGAAAAAGTCAGGGAAGACATTTGCTAGAAGTAAGGAAGTAAGTGAAAAAGCAAGAGTAAAGAGTCATAAGGAATGACAATGTACTTGCTCACATTTAGGGATATAGTTTACCTGGTTTTCAGCAAGAACGGAGACAGATTTTTAGATAGCAAGTCTTTAAGAGTGATTTTGAAAGATGAAAGGGAGAGTGCTGACCTGATGGATCTTGATAAGGAGTTCCAAGCCTTAGCAACCTTGTATTTGTACATACAATGCCAAGACGATTTGATAGGTTTGTAGACAGACAGGAGTTTTTTGTCACTGGATCACAATGTCCAACTGGGAACATAGTTGTGTAGAATGTTTTTAGTGCTGGACAGGCAGATCAATGCTAGATAATTTTATAGGTTGTAAGAAGCTGTGTATATGTTAGGTGATGAGGCAGTTCTAAGCAATTTAGGCTTTGTAGTGCTATACAGTGGTGGGTTCAGAAAGGGGTATTTGCTGCAAATTTAGCAACTTTGTTATAGCATCATTAAAATTTTAATTTTTGTGAAGTCTCAGGGTTTGTGAGGATGAAAGTGCCATAAAGAAATGTGGAAAGGAGATAAGTAGTGTAGTTTTAGTTGGGTCAGTGAGAAAGTTTTTGGCTCAGTAAAGCATCCCTTGTTTTTCATGAGTTGTTCTTATGCAATTTTGTATATGCAGGTCAAATGTAAGATTATCATCCAGTATCACCACTAATAATTTGCTATGAGAAGTAACTTCAATTTTTGTATTATAAAGAAAGAGGACCTTAAATTTTGTTTTTTCATGAGAGAGGGATTTTGAGGAAAAAAAATAGCAGTTTGGACTTTCTTTTTTAGGTTGAGCGTGAGTTGTAAGTTATGAAGCCATGTTTTAGTGACTGTTAAAGCTTCCTGAGTTTTTGGAGGTGTATCATGTTGTCAGATGCACATATATGAGTGGAATCATCTGTGTATTGTATGAAGGTGATCTGTTGTGTGGATATATAGAGGGTGTTGGTGAAAATGTTAAAAAAAATGTTAAAAAGAAGGGGACCGAGGATAGCCCCTTGTGGTACACCGGTGTTGACTGGGAGGTAAGAAGAGAGCGCATGGAGTGCCATTTTACTGATTGATACCTATTGGACAGGTATCTTTTGAACTACAGAAGGGTGAGCTGAGAGTGAGGTAATGAGGACATTTGAAGTAAAAGTAAAAGTTTGCTGTGGCAAACTGTGTTAACAACAAGGGATTCCTGAACTAACCTATTTATAAGGATTGAGACAGGATCGGCAATCCTACTGGCTGCAATTTTAGGTACTCGCTTTGAAGGACATCAGCTCAAGAAGAGCATGGTTTAAGTTTGTTTAGAAGTAGTTTTATATAGGATGTGGGCACAGGTTTGGAGGTGAATGAATATGTGGTAATATGTTGCTGTTGAACAGGGTTGGGATTAAATGCTGAGGAATCCTTGGTTAGAGATGGTATACTATCTATAAAATAAGAGTTGAACTGTATTGCAGTTTTGAATGGTAAGTTATCAGGAGAGGGGTTTGGGTTGAATTTTTGGCAGGGATGTAAGATTCCTTTAATGGGTGTCCAAATTTTTTTTTAGGGTTGTGTTTAGTATTATTCTGAAAGTTATTATAAGTATATTTGTTGTCTTAATTTGCTTGCTTGTTAGCATGATTGCGAAGCATTCTGAAGTTTTCAAGATATTGAGGTGTTTTATATTTTTGACATTCTTGCCATGCTTTTTCTCCATCCTGCATTAGCATTCTACTCTTTTTGGACAGCCAAACTGCATTATTTGTTTCTAGCAGATGCAAGGCTACTTAGGATATTTAGAAACGTTGCATTGAATTCATATACAGTATCAACTAAGGGGAGGATTTTTAGGAAGTTCCATTTAATGGATGATAGTGTAGTAATAAAAACTTCTGAGTTAAACTTGGAAAGGTTGTGTGTTACTTTATAAATATGCTGTTTAACTGGATGTGTGAGATGTCTCGTTATATAGATTGGGAGATGATCACTGAGAGAGTCTGACAATGTACTTGTGGTGGAGTATTTGCTAGGATCTGATAGTAGGATCCAGTCTAACAGGGAATTTGATTTCTTACTATAATGTGCTGGACTATTAATTAGTTGTGTGAAACCATATAGTTTCATCCTAGATGAAGGGGAGTTAAAGTTTACGTTCAACCAATTGACATTCACATTACCTAGTAGTATTTGTTCTTCTGGAAATGTTATGGATATCCAATGTAGGATATCTTCCAGTATAGACATATCATTACCAGGAGGGATGTAAAGGGCAGTAATACATATTTGTTTATAACTGTTTATTTTGACGAAAGCAATAAGAGGCTCTGCTGAACTGATTTTTGGTGTCAGTTTGTTGTAAGGGGAAATATGGTTGGTGCTGGGAAATATTAAAGCAATACCACTACACCTTTCCTATTTATACAGTCATTATGGATGATATTATAGCCAGGAGGTATAAATTCAGAGTAATTTATGCTGGGTTCAAGCCAAGTTTCCCACCCTCAAGTTAAATTAAACTGAAATCAATTTAACTTTGCAAATCACTAATTAACCTTCTTGTAAGATTAAGTTTAATTTTTGTATTTAATATGTTTACTTTCAGAATGGTTACAAATTTTAAAAATATATTATCTGTTTTATTGCTATCTATCCCACCTATTATTCAAAAAACAGTATATATGGATTTAAATTTTGACAACACTGCATGTGTTTAGGCCTCTACAATTCCAGAATCTTGCAACATTCTCATGAACTATGTGAAGTTCTTCTGTATTTCACTGGCCCACTGAGTAAATGGCATACAATAATGCCTACTTATCATCTGTGCACTACCTTTTTCACCGTCTACTCAAATATATAAGGGAGTGAAAGGATTTATTTTATGGAGAAGTGGCTATACATAAAATTGAAACAGGCAGATCTCAACTGCAAATTTCTAAACAACAGTAAAAACTGTTTTGCAATGCCTGTCTCTGAGGCACAGATATAAAACTGTGACTGTGACCCATATAACCTGAGAGTGATTAGGGACTTGCAAAGTTAGAAGATCCAGAGAGGCGTAGGTGGATTTATGTCAGTGTGCTTGCCTAGGTGGGATGGTTATGGTGGCTCTTCTCCCTTTAGTGACCTGTAGAGTGGTGCAGGTGACTTTCTTGAGACCAGGCACCATAGAAAGTTTAAAGTGTGTGGTTCTGCCAAGCCATGCAGTATCCTTATGTCAATGAGCAGGTACATCTACTTATCAAGGACATAAGCAGTCTCACCATGTGGACATAGAGTCTGTGTCAACATCAAGGGTAGGATTGGGCTACATCAACAAATACCCAAATGGCTGCACAATTATGTCTCACCTCATGGGGGATTAAATGGGCTCAGAGCAGCTTATCCATTCTACGGAATTAATAGGAAATAGATCACAGGGATTTGATTATCAGCAGGCACTAGGGCACAAACATGTACAAATAAAAAATCTGCTTTGAATACACAGTTAGAGAATATAAGTTTGGAGTAGACAAGACAAATATTTCTTTGAACTCAATCTTATGTTCTAAAAGTATGTCCAAGCCCTATAGTGGGGTAGTACTTTGTTAAAAGGAAGTTTAAAATGTTGAATTAGTTTATGTATATCCCTCCAAGTTTTCTAAATTTTAGTTTAAACCTCTAGGGGACAGCCTTGGGTATTATATTTGTTTATCATTTGTTTACCAGGATAGTCTGACTGGACAGCTAGTGTCCGTTTTTAGTGGAGTCCTGGGGAGAAAAGCTCCATACAGTTACAGAATAATGATTAACACATACAGGTATAGAATAAAGATGAAATACATGGTGAAACTTAAAGGTTACAGAGTGTGAAGGATAACAGCAAATAAGGGAGCATGCTGCTGATTGGTTCACAAAAAGAATTATAAAGTTATGTTACAAATATAGGATCATTGCACTTTCGTAAGGTTGGTACAATTATGTAGCAAGAACATATTTATAATATATACAATATATACAAAGAGCATGGGAGAGCGCAGTATCAATATTTCCCAGAGGCATCAGTTAAATTTCTACTGTAGGGGGAGGCTTCAGGGTGGACCTTTGCAGTTACATAGCTGGTTGGTGAAGAGGTGTGATTTGACCTTTTGAAGGTGGGTGTGCATTGTTGTAGCCTGAGGTCAGGCAGCAGTTTATTTATTTATTTATTTTAAAGCTTGGCCAAAGGCTAAAATTCAGTGCCTTCAAAACACCTAGAGAAGGACAGCTAAAAGTTTGAATGGTTTGTTATTACACAAAGCCTGTTCAAACAAGTTTAGAGTGGCACATTGAGTATGGGTTCCTACTGCCAAGATAGTTAAAAGGAACTAAGCCAAAGGCCGTTAGATCATGTGGTGCTAAAACAGAATTACTAGGTGCCACACATAGAGTCTGTATGCTGGATTGACTTTTTTGTAATATAGCTTGATATGCTAAATCTATGCTGTCATAAGTATTGTCCATTACTTATGCGTAGATTCTGTGTATTCACTAGATGAGTAAGTGTCAATGTATAATTCAATGAGCTACAGATGTCACAGAGTGCTTTTGGTGTTGTTGTTATTAGGGAAAACACAGCAATTAGTCATGTTAGACTAATTATATCACTGCCTTGGAGGTACAGTGACTGCAGACAGCTGCAAGTAATGCAGAATAATAATGCCACTCGCAGTGCTCCTTTTCAAAAATGCAGTTTTGGGGACCCTGCAGGAGAACTTCAGTAACAATGCACTGTGGTTACATGCATCCATCCAACAGAGTGCCACTGTGTTATGAGATAGTTGGTAATTGACAGTATGAGACCCTTTCCCCTTCTGTCACCAGTAAAGCACATGACTTTACAAACTAGATTAATCAATAAAAAGTGTACATTACTTTTTAAAACATGCATGTTACACTTTTCAAAGATGGTCTGAAATACTAGAGATCATTGTAAACCTAGAAATTGTAAAATAGTTATTGGCATGTTAAATAAATGGTGTTTTGAAGTTATAAATACTCTTGTTACTTTAAAGTTATGCAGGACAAATATTGTGTGTAAATCATTAATGGCAAGTTACAGATTAGTAGTAGCACTAGTCATAGGGTTACCATTCTGACTGATTACAATCTTATTATAAGTTTATTCAGATACTATTCCACTTGATTGGAAGTACCTCATAAATGTTTCCAAGGAAACCTAAATGAGAATGTACCTTTGGTTGTAACTGTCTTAATGAAGCTAACTTTTCATGTTCTTTCCTGTGATCTTGAGAAACTATTTTCTTCCTCTGGAACTGTTTACTGTGAAATTGAACTGTTTACAGTGAAATTTAAATGTGTAAATCCCTTAGCCTACTTGTTTGATAGGACATTTCTTTTCCAGAATCCAGATAGACCAGTTTTATAAGGTAACTCATCCTTTTGTGCTGTGATCAAGCTTTGAAATTCCGTGCAGGCCCTTCTGGGATTCATTTTGAAAATATGCCTTAGCTTCCACAACTGATCAAAATAGCATATATTTCGCCTTGAAGACCGCAATGCAAAACAGCTTATTTCAATGTATTTTATAACACTTTAGAACAGCTTTTTCAAAATTCCCCCAAATGTTCCCTTGTCTTTGTAACATTTGTTTCATAATTGGAACCACCTAAACAACAGATCCACAGAGTAACGCATTTTCTTCTCTCTGGCAGCAAGAATAATAGCTCATCACCCTAATTAAAGTAACAGTTTCAAGACTCCATGTTTAGTTCTATCTGAGTATGTTGGTTTAAATCCTGTGGCTCTGTCCTTACTTTTCCTAAAATTTCATATTCAAGCTTTTTAGGCAACCGATCTTGCAGTAGGATCATCATATTTTCTACGCTTTCTTTTTATGCCTTGTGCTTCTCTCATTATTTCTCCTTGTCCTGTCTTATGCATTGTTTTACCAAATCGGTATGCCTCTTGAACCCTGCTGCAGATTTTTAAAGCACCTCAGTATTTTGTTTGTATCTTTGCACTGCTGCTAAAACTTTATGCTGTGAGACTGTCATCTTTGTTTGTGAACACTTCAGGTTCATCTGTGTTGTAAAAAGGCTGAAGAAGTTTCATTATCCTGACAGAAAAATGTTGCTTTTTATAACAAGAATTTATTTTTAAAGCAATGATAGGGCTAATGTAAACAACAGAATTAACATTTTAATTTAAAATGCGTTCAGTTTTAAAGAATATTTGAAAATTTGGCAGTTCTAGATGAAGAATATTTGAAAACTTGGCAGTTCTAGCCTTTTCTGAATGCTGTATAAAGGAATGTTGATTTGTACATGGATTGAAATTAGTTTTCACACAAGAAGTTACTTCAGTCTTAAAAACCACAGATAAAAAGATAGATAATGTCAGGACAAATCTGGTATACTGAAGCCATGTTGATTTTTGTTGAGAAAAATTTGAGGCCTTATATTAATCTTAATAATCATATTTTAGAGGACTCTAGGCAGTTTTTATAGGATCTTTATGATTTTACCCATGCTGTTTTTAGAATGAATAAGTGGTATTTTGTTGCTTTAGATGTGCAGTCGCTTTTCACTGTGATTCCTTACAGTATTGGTTTACAGTGGATGGAGAAGTTTTTGTATAATAAGAGCTATTTTAGTATGGAAAAAGTAGGTTTATTATGTTTTTTAGTTAAATTGATATTATATGATAATTTTTTTGTTTAATGAAAATTATTATTTACAAAAAGATGGCGTAGCTATGGGCACATCATGTGCCAGTAGCTAAGCCAAACTTATTATACTGATTTGGGAATTAGATAATGTGTTTAAAAGTCTATTTTAGTGCACATGTTTTATTTTATAGGAGGTTTCTGAACAATTTATGATCTCGAATGGGACTAAAGAGGAGTTAGTAAATGTTATCGGTCATATAAACAATAGTGCTACATTCTTGAAGTTTGTTGTGAGCTATTCTAATAAAGAAATTAGTTATTTAGATGTATTCATCAAGGTGGAACAAGATGGTACTATTGACACCTTGTTATATAGGAAGGCTTGTTATATGAATACTTCTTTACATTGCAGCAGTATGCATCCACATCATATTTTTAAGAATGTTGCACAGGATCAAGGTTTAAAGGTATCTCGAGTAAATGCAACTGAGGACATTTTTTTGAAAGAAATAGTGGATTTGGAGGAGAGATTTGTAGCAAGAGGATGTAATAAACATAAAGTGCATAATTCTTTAGATTGTGTTGCTAGAAGTAGAAGGGATGAAGGTAGACCATATTTTTCGTCTAATCCTCCTATACCTAGAAATAAACATTCTAGTGGTATAAAGTGTAGAGTACAAGTGACTTTTTCTAAAAGCTCTGAAGGTATTGTTAATATTATTAGGAAACATCGGGCTATTATGACTATGAATCCAGAATTAAAGAAAATAGTGGGGCAGGCCCCAAATTTTGTGTATAAGAAGAAGAAATCCTTGAAGCAGATGTTATGTTATCCAAAGCACCTTATAGGAGCTAGATCTACTAACCATAAGAAGAATGGTAGCAGTTTTGTCACCAGACCACATCACAGTTGGAACTAGTGTGAATATACTGATAGTTCAGGGGAATTTTTACATCTGGATCAGGAAAAAATATGTAGATTTCATATTGAAGCCTTTTGCAACAGGACAAACATAGTATATCTAGCATATTATTTTATATGTAAAAAAATTCTATGTAGGTAAGATGAATATGTTTTTAAAGGATTGTATATGTGAACATCTATGCAGTATTAGGAATAGCTCTAAGAATAATGCCCTCTCTAAACATATGATAGAAACTTCCACCACACATAGGTTTAAATTTTTAGTTATAGTAAAGTGGAAGTTAGCTTGAGAGGTGGGTGATATACGTAATACTACTGACTGTCTAGAGAATAAGTGAATAATTAGACTTAGAGCTGATATTGGCTCAGGTCTTAATGATAAAGTCCCGGTAAAACCTATGTTAAAAGCACGTCCACTTCTTAGATAGGATTTCATTAATTTATTATCTATTTTTTTACATGAGCACCATAGATGTATTTTGTAATTTTGTAGATGTTAAGTGTTTTTATTTTTGTGGTTTAGAGTTCTGTTTCTTTAAAATGTAATTTTTTTTTTTTGGTGCATATGATCACAGTTTTCTTATACAAATGAGAATGCAGGATTTGATTTTGTACATCTGAAGAAGCAGTTTTAGTACTGTGAAAGTGCTTATGGTTGTTTTTTAAATAAAATCTATTGATTTTATGAAGAGAGTCTGGGTTTGCTTCACCTTACTAATTTTTGTTGGATTATATGTAATGTTTGCTTCAACTGTAACAGAATTTTGTAAAATATATTATGGACAGGTGTTGCATTCTTAGCAAGATAAAGTCATATTCTCATACCTAATGTAAAAAAAAGCATTATGTGTAGGATCATAGATTAGTACTAGGCTTACTGCCCTTGTGGGACATTTTAATGCCTAGGAAATTACCCCATGTAAGAATCAAAGCCTGCACCTTGTGTCTGTAAGGTAAATACCCTAACCTTTATACCAACCTCCCACCTTATGTCTGTGCTATGCCAGACTGTTGCTGTGAAACAACTGTGCATTCCTACATCTGAGAAACAGTGCCTCAGTCCCCTCTGTGAGTTCTTGATACACCAGGCTGGGAATGCAGGATGGCTAGTTTTGCAGAACCATCCTAGGGCCCAGAGCAAGAACATGTACCCATAAGACATACTCCATTGCCTGTCCATGCCTTCAGATGATGACACGTGTTCAGGAAGTATGGCCTAACCAAGCATGGCCACCTTCACTAACAGCAGTGGCAGCTTCCAGGTTGACTCACCTCTTGCTGGACACTCCTAATTGTTAGTGAAAAGGGTCACTGGTTACTCTGTCTCTTAATATTTAAACATCTGGGCAGTGCTTCTAAAACTGTCCATGGATTGGGTGGGCTGGGGGCTTAGGGGAATTACACAATAGTAGGGTGCAAACTTACTATCTTACGTACAAAAGATTACAAATAAATAAATAAGTGAAAAATGAAAGACCACAAGTCCTAGTTTCAGCTTGCTTTCCACACAAACTATACCAGTATAATTTGTTCATTTTGATTAGAACTCTTCTTTTGAATGTGAAGAAATCACTTGTGATGATTGTTTTTTTTTATTTCACATACAGATCATCCATACATATATTTCCACTGTCCCTTAAAATAAGCCATATCATTTGACAGTGATTATGAAATAGACTTGCTTTCACACATGACCTGCCTTCCACATGATAGTCGCTTTCTGACTGTGTAAACCTATGTTGTTTGACATTGATCAAAATAAAATAAATAATGGAAAAGTAATGTATTAAAGTTATAGCTCTCACACGCAAGCGCTGGCACTTTTTGACATGCATATAGGTTCATAGGTTCATAGGCTGGTACTAGGCTATCAGCCCTAGGACCTATACAAGCCTAGCCATAACAATTCCATGGATATTTCCTCCCATAATATTTATTTCCCTGGAACCCTGTCTAGCAGGGTGACTGCCGTGATCCCCAAGGTGAATTTCCTATCTCCCATCCAATCGCCGAGGTTCCTTTTGAAGAGGGCCAAGGAGGTGCTCTACTTGACATGTATGGCCAGTCTATTCCAGAGCCTGGGGAGTTTCTGGGTCAGGAACCTATCCCTCCAGCATGTTTTGTATATTGTGATGACAAGGCTTAGATCCCTGGAGCATGTGGCTCTGAATGATTGGGATTTCTTTAAGTGTAGCATGACCAACAGCTCTGGGTTTGACATGGCCTTGTATGTTAAGCAGAGATCGCCTCTGAGTAGATGACATGTGACAGAGTATAGCTGGAGTTTTTTTAGCCAGTCAGCATAGGTTTCTGCTTTAAGCCTGTGATTCTTTTAGTGAGGTATTTCTGCGGCCTTTCCAGTTGTTGCAGATGTCTTGTGAGGTACATACCAAATGGGGCGTTGTACTCTATAATGGGTCTAATGAGGGATGAGTACAGTGGGGCAATGACCTCCTTTTTTCTGGATAAAAAGCCCTTAGTGATGCCACATAGAAGGATTTCCTGACTGTTGTGGTGATGTGATTATCAAAGGTGAGACCACTGTCCACCTGTGTCCCTAAGTCTCTCATCACACTATCAGTATTTAGTGTACTGCCACCTATGTGGTAATTCATGGGTACATGTTTTTTTCTAAAGGGAATAACTATACATTTCTTGGCATTAAGCTTGAGCCCATGGCTCTAGCACCAATCATCTGTTTCTGTAAGGCCTTTTTGTAGAATATCCACATAATTTGGGGATTCAATAATGGCTCCCAGTTTGCAGTCATCTCTGAACTTCATTAGCCAGAGTCCCTTAGTGTTCATAGGTTCATAGGTTCATAGGTTGGTACTAGGCTATCAGCCCTAGGGCCTATACAAGCCTAGCCATAACAATTCCCTGGCTATTTCTTCCCACACTATTTACTTCCCTGGACCCCAGTGTAGCAGGGCAACTGACGTGATCCCTGGGGTGAATTTCCTTTCTCCCATCCAATCATCAAGGTTCCTTTTGAAGAGGGCCAAAGAGGCACTCTGCTTGACATGTATGGGCAATCTATTCCAGAGTCTGGGGAGTCTCTGGGTCAGGAACCTATCCCTCCAGCATGTTTTGTTTATTGTGATGACAAGGTTTAGGTCCCTGGAGCATGTGGCTCTGAGGGATTGGGATTTCTTTAAGTGTAGCATGTCCAACAGCTCTGGGTTTGACATGGCCTTGTATGTTAAGCAGAGATCGCCTCTGAGTAGACGATATGTGACAGAGTATAGCTGGAGTTTTTTAAGGCAGTCAGCATAGGGCATCTGATTTAGGCCTGTGATTCTTTTAGTGAGGTATTTCTGCGGCCTTTCCAGTTGTTGCAGATGTCTTGAGAGGTACATACCAAATGGGGTGTTGTATTCTATAATGGGTCTAATGAGGGAAGAATACACTGGGACAATGACCTCCTTTTTTCTGGATGAAAAGCCCTGTCCACCCTTGTCCCTAAGTCTCTTATCACACTTTCGGTGTTTAGTGTACTGCCACCTATATGGTAATTCATGGGTACATGTTTTTTCCCAAACGGGATAACTATACATTTCTTGGCATTGAGCTTGTACTTCAGAGAAGTAGATGCCAAACAAGAGTAGTCCCAGGACTGAACCCTGAGGTACTCTACTTGTCTGGAGCTGAATTCAGAGTAGGCTACTTTTACAGTCTGGGTTCTGTCAGTAAGCCAGTTGTTAACCCATTGAGTGACATACGGATTTAAGCCCAGCTTAGTAAATTTATCGATGATTCCAGAGTGGGGGATGGTGTCAAAGGCCTTGTCAAGGTCCAGTTAGGCTGTGTGGACCACCTTACCCTCGTCCACAACTCTGGAACCTGATTTGAAAAAGTCAATTAGGTTCAGGAGACAAGATCGGCCCTTCACAAACCCAAACTGGGTGAGGTCCAGTGTTTGAAGGTTGCCAATGTCTTTGTTTATAAGTTCCATGATAATGCGTTCCATGCCCTTGCAGATCAGGCTCGTCAGACTGATGGGACAGTAGTTCCCGGGATCCAAGGTGAATCCCCACTTGTGGAGTGGGATAACTGTAGCTGTGTGCCACTCAGTGGGCACAAAGCCTGAGGTGAGGCTATGATTAAACATGACACTTAGGTGAGGTGAAAGTTCATTTTGTAGTTCATGTATTACACAGCCTGTGATGTTGTCTGGTCCCATGAATGCTGTATTCTTAGGTTTGGAGAGTGCGGTTTCTACCTGTGTGGCCGTGCTTACCGGAATTTTGCAATCTTTTTGTATTCAGATGAGGCCTTTAGGGGGTGAGAGGGGGGTGAAGTTGGAACTGAATCAATCTGCCAGGATATTGGCAATATCCTTGGGGTCAGTATATTTAATGCCATTCTGTTGCAGCTCAGAGCAGATCTGAGCATTGCCATTTAGGTTCTTGACATAACTATAGAATGCCTTGTGGTTGTCTTTAGAATCTTTGGCAATTTTATTTTCATAACTAGCTTCGGAGGATTTTATGAGGGCTCTCAGCTTCTTACTGAGGCTGGTAAGGGAGTTTTTTGCATCCTGGAATTTTCCTCTTTTCTGCAACAGTTTCTTCCTTCTGTTGTATAGCAACATTATCTTATAATGGCCAGCTGAAGGTAATACCTCTTGCTTTCATACACTTTCCCTCTCTATCCCTTAAAGGATAAGTACACTCAAATGTTTACGGCTCTAATGCTTGGCTGCTGTCAAAGTAAAAGAAATGTCCACAGTAATATATTCCAGCTTGTTGATGTCAGACATGAACAGTACTCCTCCCTAACATGCCATGCCAGCCATCTTATAACAGTGGACATGTAAATATACTTTGATTTCAAATATAGCCTGCTTCCTCTCACAATAACATACCAAATGTTGTGTAAACCTCTCATGTTTATCTTTGCAATTTTTATTGTTTCCACTCTTTTCACACTTTTTGACACATTTCAATATTTTCATATTATCACATCTTAGTTTCCATTACCAGAACTCATAAACTTTATACAAAGCATTAAAAATGTAGCATTAATAACATTTCTACTGAATCATTTAATAAGACAGTATTCCTTATTACCCCTCCTTTTAAATTCCATTGTACCCTTTCCAAGTCCCCCACTTTTTTGAAGCAACACTCTCCCTCGCTTTTCAAACTCTCCCTTCCAGCTGCTCATATTTAATTTACTGTGTCTTCCCTGGGTTCCCTTGTCTCCATCTTGTCTCTTAACTATTCTGTCAATTTATGGTTTCTAACATTTTCCTTCTCCATTTTTCACTTCCTCTGTTCCTTGTTTTGTTGTGATTCCCCATGTTGTCATCCAGTCCCATCTATCTATCTATCTATCTATCTATCTATCTATCTATCTATCTATCTATCTATCTATCTATCTATCTATCTGACTATCAACTCTCTATTCCCTAGTTCCACCTTATTCATCCATGTTTTTGGCCCTCCGTTGTGTATTCTGTTATGTTCTCTGTTTCCACACTCTTGCTATTTTCTTCATAGCTTCTCCCATCACTAGTTGTAATTCCAAAACATCTTCTTTAGTCAATTTCTACTTATGGTCTCAACTCCAAACAGACAAAACTGCCATGAATCTGGAATGTCCCTCTGAAATATCTCACCCCAGATTCTCCTAGTTGTTTCCCACAGCTGTTTGATTTCCTTACATGCCTACCACATTGGAATAACAGTAGGCAAGCATTCATGGGGACCATAAGATGCCTAGACATATACACATTTAATTAGACAAACAAAGTTTCTTACTACCCTTGTCAACCATTTAATGCTGCTTACATCACAAATAGCACCAGTCTCTAAATAATAAGCCTGATTTAAATTTGTGCCTGCCATACCTCTCAACCTCGTAAAGCAAAAAAATCTGGACAAAGCCATGAAAAGAAGTGGGGCAAAGGCCAAAAATAGTGTCAATTTTTAAATATTGCTTTTACAAATGTTGAAAGTTACTAGAGTAATGGGTCTCGCATTAGCATGGATTTTCTGAAGGGTGTAAAATCTGGAACTCAAATGTCTGTTAATATTTTCTAACTTCAATCTTTAATTATTTGCCATTAATTTGCCAGAAAAACCAACATTTTTTGAAAAATGGACCAAAAATATGAGGCAAACATCTGGATATGCTGCAAAAATCTGTACAGTTGAGAGGTATGGCCACTGTCTACCCATTTAGTCATTTGCATATATCCCATGTTACCTCTAATACAAGAGATTTTAAGGAATCACACAGTGAAAAATCTAGCTTGACTAGATTTTTCTTTTAGTTTTTACTGATTGTTTTTTTTCTGCGTGACCTTGTTACTCATTGCTTAATGTGTTAGTTGGGCTATTTTGCAGACACCCTAATTGTTATAGAGATCAGCTGGGTATGACAACCCCATTTTTCCAAAAGTTAGCAGACAGTCTACTTATGTTGTGCTGAAGAAGTTCTAAGAAGGTTAGCAGATGTATGTCCACACCTTCTGAAGTTTGGCTTTATTGGTTTGAATTTGTCTATAACAGACATAAAAAGATAAAAAGTCATGGGCATTCAGGTTCTTAAGGGGTTATTGGTATATAGCTCATGTTATCTTTAATACAAGAGATTTTAAAGAATCACACAGTGGAAAATCTAGCTTGACTAGATTTTTTTTTTTAGTTTTTAATAAAAATAAGTATTGGAATGATCACTGGTGCAACAGCCTTAGCAATATTTATACTGCTAAAGTTTTAACAGTAGTGATCAATTTGATTAACATATTGAAAGTCAGATAGGATTGGGTCTACCATGGCTTGAAATACTAGACATGGATCACCTCAGAGCAGCCAATAAGGCATTGAGTGTAAAAACAATTATACGAATCTTTTGGGATAGTTGAAGGATTTAAAACCCTTAATTTTTTTTTTGGGGGAGGGGGGATAAAAATCATTGAGACCTTTCCAGTTGATTAATATACTTGGATTTGTACATACCAAAGGGGACATTGTACTTGATGACAGGTCTAATAGGGGGAGAATACAGGAGTTGAATGACGTATTTCGCTCTTTAATATATTTCCTTGCTAATTAACTGGATCATATAGGAGTATTTCCTTACTGTGGTGAAAACTTGATGATTGAATGAGAGAGAGAGTGGCATACCCTTATAAGTACCCAGGTCTCTTATGACTGACTGACTGTGTCTAGCTGAGAAGGAGTACTATTTATAACATACAAGGTGAGAGTGGCTTTTTTATTAAACACTACTACACTGTACTTTTTGCATTTAACTTGACTGTTTTCAGAATACTGGGTAAAGGCATATTCCAACCCTTGCTGGAGCTCAGTATCATTGGACATTTGCAATTGACCGGCTTTTATCATATCATGCTGCCAGCGCCATACTGTCTGAGCTCTTCTTACTTTTTATGCTATCTGTGCATTAATGTGACATAAACATCTTCAACTAGTTCCACTATATTCAAGAATCTCATCATGCCCAGCACTTCTTCCCAGAGATGGTCTTATACACCATTGACTTTTTTGTTCATGCTTTCCTCAACCTCTATATTGCTAAGGTGTTTTTTTCCCAAACACATATTCTAACTATCCTACCTTTCTGTACTTCCTGACCTCTTTAATATTTTCACATTTCCTTTTGCTTCTCCTTTTACACTTTTATTTAATTTTCATCTTATATACCCTCTTTCAAATCCTGTCTGCATCCTCTGTATGAAGTTCTCTGTATGATAACCAATTATCCTTTTCTACTCCATTTTTTGATAAATTTCTGCAAAGTAGGCCCAACCTCTACCTACCATTCTTTTCAAGTCTTTCACTACACTAATGCTTCTTCTCTCCCCTTCCCATATTTTCTTTCTGTTTCTTCTCTCTTCCCTCCCAAAATGACCCTAATATTCCTTCAAACCATGTTATCTTTTGCAGGTTTTATTATATGAAAACTCTTCACTGTACTGTCTGTCCTTTGCTCAATTTATTGATGTTTACTTGTATATTTCCATTTGATTCTTCTTCCCAGCAAATCTATTCTATCCTTGCCACACCTCTGATGTTTGTCTATTACCAGAGTGAGAGAAAAATAATGGAAATGGTAATGTGTTTCATCTTGTTGATCTGAGACATATAACACTTGCCTCACTTACAAGGCATATCAATAAACATTTAACAATGATTATATAACTAGCCTTTGCTTTCAAATGCAAACTGACCCTTCCCAATGATGTCATATCTTCACTTTGTATACCTCTGATGTTTGACAGTGTTTAAAGTGAAGCAAATAACAACCACAATAATGCATTTCAGCTTAGTATCACATGCATGTCCTGGCTCTCCCTGAAAAAAACATATCATTAATTATTTTAGTTATCAAGTAAATGTAAGTTTCTTTGCTTTATTTATTTGTCTTTGTTGACAGGGAAATTCTGACTGGCCAGAACCCAATTTCAGTGCAGGGTTGGGGAGAAAAGTTCCATCACAGTACATTTATATTAACAAGTGAATTTCAGTCAACTCACGGAAAAACAACAGTTACATTTCTCAGAAAAAAACCCATGATTACAAGACAGGTATATACAGTAAAACATTTACATCTGCAATTATAAGTCTAAGTATAAGTAGTTCTTGTAGCTATAAAATATTGCAGGAAAAAAATGAAATGGTATTGTAAAAGGTAACATTATTTTAAAGAAGTTTAGTGTTCTTACATTTCAGCAAAGAAAGGTTTGAAGGAGTTCAAGATATGTAGGTAGAGAGATTTTGGTATTGTATAGGTTTGCAAAGAGTTCCATAGATATAATGAAGCAATTTATAAAAGTATGTATGAGGGAAGGGAAGATACTGATAGTGTATAAGAGGATGAGAGCATGGTATAGTATTAGTTCTATTTAGGCTGCCTGTTCCCAGTTGGTATATCTAGAAGGTTTATAACTTAGGTATAAAAAGGATGTGTGAGAGGGGTAGAGCGGTGGATGATGCCAGTTAGAAATAGAGAAAGACAAAAAGTGTTGTTTTCGTGGGGGTGAAGAGAGGTATATTGATTCAAGTGCAAGAGTGAAAGTTGTTAAGGGTGAAATGCCTTTCACACATCCCACCCCTTCTCCCCACCCCTCATCAAAATATCCATCTTAGGTGCATACCTGTGATATTTGACTGTGATTAAAGTGAAATAAACAATGCTCATAGTAATGCATTTCAGTTTGCTGCTCTAAAAAGCATATAGCCCCCCATGCTGGCAAAGCCTGTCAACAATCCTTTAACAGTGAACAAGTAATTCCCCTTTTTTCATAAATGCTGCCTCCCCAAATTCCACCCCTGTCTTTTAGCCCTAGTTAAATGTTAGGATGCAATCATAGTGAAAGGAATACTGACCAAAAATATATATTATAAATGGCTGTTCTCAGCTCCCAGTCTAGCATAAAATGAAGGAAGTAACCTGGGATCAGTAAAGTTTCTTACACCAGCCTCCCAAGTACAAAGGATAGTAGAGCAGGAAAGCTGAGGATTATTCATTCTATGGCAAGTGAACACTGCATTTGCTCTTGTCCTTGCCTCAAGTGCCCACCCTATATTATTGAAATTATATATTTAATTTATAATTACTTTGAAAGCAAAGTTTGAATTAATTGCTGTTGTAGCTTTCCAGTATTCATGACCACTGGTAATATCCTGAAGTTTACTGCATGTTGCTCAGTCCCCAAACAAAATTAAAGTTACTGTAAATCAAAGTTCCCATGCTGCTCCCTCTACCCTGCTTTTAAGGACATAGAAGATGAGAAATCACACTATCCACATGATATCATTAAGTATTAGTGCATAGGAGAAAAATATTTTTTTATCAGCTGCCCTGATGTCAAGTTGCTTACAACAAAGCAGTTTTAAAAAATAGTGTGACTATTTACTCTGGGTATTGTTTACTCATAGTTAATTGTGGACCAAACAGAAAATTGTTAGAATTCTTATAAAATACTGCAGTTTGCTACATTAGAGAGAGATATGATAAAAAATAACAGAGAATGAGAAAGCACATATTAGGATAGTACTGCCATATAATTCTAATAAAATTCTACTGTCCGGAATGTGTTTTAAACTTTCAAAAAAGCATATTGAATGACAAGTGATCAAACACAACTTGTCGACCACCGGTGGATCAAAAACTGCAAAAAAAAAAAACTTTATTGCAGACCCCCTGCTGCTAATTATATATACCAATTCTGAGATTGTACTACAAAGGGCAAAGGGCAAAGTTCCTGGTCAACACCTGCACTGAGCTCCAACACAAAAAAGCCAGTGTATATGATAAACTTACTTTCAACCCGCTGCACCATTTTTTTCTGCCTGATAAGTTAACTTGCCAATGACTAGTATGTCTTCTATTGTTTTAAATGCAGCAGCATAAAAGAGATATTCAGATCTGATTCTGAAAATGTTTCTGATATGACTGAGAACGAACTTCAATTTGATAACTTTCCGTTTCCAGATTTCCAGAATTAGGTTGATCAGGCAAATGAGGCATGCAGATATTAGAACAGAAATAGAAAATATGTTTAATTATTGCAAAAATGTATTTTTAAGAGATTGCTATGAGACTGAATTAATTAACTTTCATTACCAGGATGCCAGATAGCCCTAGTTAAGGCATAATGTATGTACACTAATATGGAATCCTAGTGACAACATATGGACAGATCTAAGAATTATGTATGCCCCGATGGAAAGTTTTATAGGAAGACGAACTCTGTATATACCTCTTCCACCTGGCCTTTTGTAAATTTCACCTAGGTGGAGACTCATTACAGATACCAAAAGGTAAAACTACAGGTGCCTTTACCTTGCTGGTGAATGACATAGGCTGAAGTTTGGCAGGTGTGAAACATTTACTAATCTGTGAGTTTGCAAATGGATTCTATACTGTAAAAGTAGAGCTTTGAAATCAGTAAAAACTGGCTTTCACCTCATGGAAAATATTGGCTTTCACATTTGGAAGAGGATTACTTTTTGTTGTCTAATGTCACCTACTTATTTTTTTCAATATCTTCCTCCATATGACAGTGAATGATTCTGAAAGTTAAGGAAATCTGTCACAGAAATAACACATTTGTTAAACTAACCAGTGAATACTGAGCCCCATTTGTACCTTACTAAAGTGCAGTGTTTCAGAAACAAAGTAACACATTTGGGATATGAAGCTGTAGCAGAAGGGCTTGTATCTCTGGACAGTAAAGTAAAGGCAATTCAGTATATCAGCCATCCCAAAGCAGAAGCAATGGTAGAACAAGATGAAGGGAGCAGCTGCCCCAGAGAGAGTTGTTACTGGGCGTGATCAGCAGATCAGAATGCTGCAGTACCACACATGAAGTACTTCAAGTACTTTAGTGTTTCAGCCATGATTGCAAATGCTGATACTATGTTGGTAGTCATGGCTGAAGTTCTGAAGAAGTTTTGTGCAGTACTTTAACTGTAGCATCAACTCCTCAACTTTTTTTGCTGTTTAAGTTACAGTTGAGGGGAGCACCACCTCATGGAGCTGCATAAAGCACCAGATAACCCAGTCTGAAATTACTCTAAACAGATTAGTCAGGATTATACAGAGGTGGAATAACCCTGCAATAAGATCCTAATAAAGCAGAACCTTGAATATGTGTGGAACAACAACAAAAACACCATGCTAGCTTTAAAGGGCTGCTTAAGTTTAGCCTCTTCCCTAGCACCAAGTAGATAAACAAACTCTGCTTTGAAACAGGGTAACCTGGCAGCAGAAAGTGTTATGCTATATAAAAATCATGAATCTGATCTCCGTTCCCACTGTATGGGCAGTACAGTGTTTGTGGGAATCCAGAAGCTTAGGGGAGGGTCTGTGTCCACCAGCTTGACTATGGCCTCCACCTTAGCAATACAAGAACACCTTTTGGAAATAAAGGAAATAAAATAAACTAACAAAATGCAACTGCCAAAGGACTAATGTTTTCTTAAAAAAATACACACAAATGTATTTAGTGTGGAGAGTCTAAGAAAGTGCCCCTACAAGACCCATCATTAACATTTGCCAGGTAACAAAGTAGACAACACTATTGTAAAGAAAATAAGTGCAATGCAGTAACCTATACAGAGAAGATTTTGATGGCTACTCATTTACCTAAGATGGAGACTGTCACTGACGTATGGAAGTAGTCTGGCACGGAAACAAAGCATATCATCCAACCAACTATATATCTGCTCTCAAAACTAAGCAATATTTTGGATTAGCATCTATGCATGTAGTTTACAAATAAGATTTTATTGAACTTTGGATCCTCTTGTAATCTGTAGATTCAGTCTGTTAGACATAACATTTTTCATGGCTGATTTTAAATGATGTGCTCTTCTCTAATGATAAAAGTGCTATGTAGGCAAAAGCTCATCTTAGCTACTGACTACCTTCTGAATGATCATGTTTTAACAGTTTGCTGGAAAGAGATCAAATGTTTCTCAAATGCATAAGGAGCAGACAAAGCGAGGTATAATCTCTCTGATGTTTTAAATGGTCTAAAATTCAAAAAATAAAAAGCCATGCTCACAGAACCCATAGACTTTAATAACAACTGTAATAAAAACAAATAAATGGTTAAGCGCTTTTGTCTTAATATGTTAAAGACATCATCAGAAAAATGTACAAACTGGACAATGCATTTAAATACCCCTGACATATTAGACACACCTTCATCAACCAACCGATCAGTCTATACCAGCTAACAAGTCCCGGGATTCCTTGACCAAAAACAACCAAAGAAACCAAAACAAACAAAACTCTATAGCTACTCTAGCTAGCAGTAGCGATGAAACGTTTTCATTCCAACCCATTCCCACCAAAACCATACAAAAACAACTCAAAAGCTCAAACCAATTACTATTGCAGCTGATACCCTACCATGTGAATCCCTAAAAATACCAGCTGAAGCCATTGCCTAGCCAGTATCAATCCTGATTAACCAATCCATCACTGAACAATATGTCCCCTCCATCTGGAAAACCTCACACATAATACCCTCTCACAAATTATAGACCAATTGCCATACTATCCCCACTATCCAAAATCCTAGAAAGATGTATCCTTTCCCAATTTCTGCAATACCTTATATCAAATAACTCCTAGCCAAATCCCAACTGGCTTTAGACCCCACCATAGCACCACTTCAGCTCTCCTCAGCTTCACAAATACCATAAACCAATACAGAAATGAAGAGAAAATAGTAGCATTTATTTTTCTGGACATGTCAAAGGCTTTTGACACTGTTGATCACGATAAGCTATTAGCTGTCCTTACAAACCTAAAACTCAACCCTTCCACCTTCAATTGGTTCCCAAGTTACCTAACAGGTTGTTAGCAGGCAGTAAAATGGCAACAAGATTTCTCACCTCTTCTCCCAGTCACTGTAGGTGTCCCAGAGGGGTCCATACTCAGTCACCTCCTTTTTTAGTATTTTTACCAATGACATTAGCTCTGACTCACCCCCTTGCCACCACAATTGAGTATGCAGATGACTCTACTATTATCTGTGCAGCATAAACCCTACAGGAACTTCAAAACATAACTCAAAAGTCCTTTACTGATATTGAAATAAAGTTATCAAATTCACAGCTCATACTTAACCCCAACAAGTCTAAACTTATGATATTTCAACCTACTAGACCCTCAGAACTTCCTCCCACTTTCTATATTATAGCTAGGGGCAATACAAAAATCAGTCCCGAATCCCAAACAAAGCTACTAGAAGTTATAATTGATGACAAGCTGAGATCTGATGTAGACATATCTCTTAAAATTAAAAAAGTTCATAAAAATGGGAAGCCTATACAGAAATAAAAATAAATAAAAACCTCCTAACAGATACTTCTAGAGACGCTATTGCAAGGACCCATTTACTATCAACCCTCCTTTATAACTCACCAATTTTCACAAACTTAAAAAAGTCTGATATTGAAAAATAGAATCCTGCTATAACAAAATAGCCCAATTTGCCACAGGATCTCCATATAGAACCAACCATTGCCTTAATCTTAGAAAACTTGCTTGGTTATAACTACCACAACTCCTAACTTGCAACCAGTTCACTATGGCCAACAAACTACAATACCAGCCTCAAAAACCTCCTGCACTCCTGGATATACTCCAACCTTACTCCAACCAGTGTCCACTACATTCTGCAAATAAAATATTATTACAAGTTAGAAAAACTACAAATACTGCAGGAAAGTCTCTGCACTATTTTCATGTAGCTAAACCCTGGAATTTACTACCCTACACCATTAGATCCACTATCAGTCCAACACATTTCAAAAAACTACTTAAAAATTATTTCTTAGACACATGGCTCTGCTCCTGCAACACTCCAGGTTAACCATGATTTCTCACTTCTCTCCCCATTCTTTAAGCTTCAACTATAGAAGTATCTACTGCTAAAACATTCCCTGGAACAATTTATCTGATTCTCATGCTCGTACTAGCCATCTGCAATTACATTCATAAACCTATGCTCTTCTCACTATCTGCAAACACACATGTAGTAAAACTAGTTGTATTGCTGCACTATATTAATTACAACTGTCATAGCTTGGTTACCACTGTACTATTCTCCCTCTAACATGTTATTACATCTCCATCTTTCCATGCACAGATAAATGCAAATCACTTTGACTTAACTATTATACCCTAAAACTGACAAGAAAACTATATCTGGTATCTTTATAATCTTTTTAACATCTTATTAAAGAACTTATGAATCCATGTAATTTTTACTATGTTGAGCTTTATGTGATGCGCTATTGAATTTCCTGTATCATTATATAATTTTCTTTCAGATTTTATTGTATGTATTGTATATATTGTTATTGTATGAATTTTTTACTGTGTGCAGCTTTTTTCCCCAGGGCCTCTACTGAAAATGGGCAATGCCCAGTTGGACTCTGCTGGTAAACAAATGTAAAATAAATAAATAAATCTGTAAACACAGTCAGCAGATTCTACTTACAAACTATCTGTGCCTTCCACTAGAATGTCTGGCCGGACTTTGTTGGAAAGGTAAACACTGTCACTGGCCATAACTTAACACAACAGTAAGTATGACATAGGGCCACCAACATAGTCTACATGATTCATAATGCCCATTAGAAGATAACATACCTTGCAGAAGAGTCACAGGCAGGGGACTACCTAAGCAGTCTTCTCTAACCTATGTGGTGGAGTTTCTATCATCTCTTCTGGGGGGAGGGGGAATACTAGGTCCCTCATGTCCATTGGAAGACTTGACAATGGTGCAGAACTTCACAGAGCACCACAGGTGTTAGTGGGCAGTGAACCTAATGGATATATACACACACGCGCGCGCGCGCACACACACACACACACACACACACACACACACACACACACACACACACACACACACTATGGTCATTTTGTTCGTACAGGTGTATTAGGGCTTCAGCTGCAATGTCTGTCTGTAGAAGGTATGTGGCCTGTATTTTTACATACTGTTCTGTTTTATAGCTGTAGCATCATGGGGATCTGGGAGTGCCGCAAAGTAGCATTGATAGAGTTAGGTGTGTTTGTCTGTTTTCATAAGTACTTTGCTATCTTGGTCCTCCACTAAGGATGTTGGCATGCCTGATGTTGGGAAATGTCTAAGCCTTCCAACGATGGATGCTCCAACTTGGTACAGGCTGTGTCCATGGTATGACTTTTAGGCATGGGTAATGTGGTGGGCATATACCTCCTTCCACAGGCACTGCTACTTTGTCTGCACAGCCTATGCATCTGTCTCAGAATACCATGGTAGGACAGAAGTTGGCCAAAACAGCAGCAAAGGACACATAATCTTCTCCAGCAGCCTAGACATCAGTGGGTGCTGGCAGCTCCAATGGGCATGAGGAGGAAAGTAGGGTCCAGTGTACTGGTGGTCATCACCACCAATGTTCCCACCCCACAACTGACCTGAATGCATCTGTGGTCACCACATACCAGATGTGCAGGGACTTCATACAGCCACAGGCTGATGCCACCACAGCCATTGCAGATCTGATTGGTTTGGTACGTGGTCTGCATGATGACCTGCATTCACAGGTTGTCCATGTACAGCTAAACACTGTGGGCAGCACCATTCTCATAGCTGATTCTCTTCCACTTTTGTTGGGAAAGTCCACCGTGAGATGATCAAGGATTGTTTAGGTCTGACAGCATCACCTCCTCCTCCTCCATGACTACTGCTAGTGGTAAGGGTCTTACAGCTTACAGTGCATGCAGATATGGACACAATGTATGTGTTGTGCCCACCCAAGACAACTTCTGCTGTTCATGCTCAAAGAGAACCCCATCCCTTGTGCCAGCCCAGGATAATGCCAGTGATATTCCTTAAAGGAGATACCCCATCCATGCAGCATGCAAAGTCATCACACATTTTTGCAGAATGTTCAGTTTTTTGGCTCATATTTTTGATCTGTTCCTGTGGTTTTCTGGCAAATCAATGAGGAATGAAGTCACAAATAATGATAGTTGTTCCAATTTCAGACTTCATATTTTTCAGAAAATGCATGCTAACAAAAAACCTTTTATTCTAGCAACTTTCTAAGTTTATAAGAATAATATTTAAAATTTGTCCCAATTATTGGGCCTTTTCCCCCATTATTTTTGGCTTTATCCAGATTTCTTGAGCTAAGAGATTGAGAGCTATGTTTGGGTCTGTGATAAGGCAGTGTTGTATGTAATCTCTGCCATGGTATATGGGTATCTTATTGGTGCCATTAGGCATGGCTCTAGGGCATATCTGGCATTGCCAATAAGATGTTCTTGGGGGAAATCACCCAACACTAATTACTGATATAAGCTGCATGTGTGCCAGATTTGTGAATTGTATGGTCTACCTGCATAGCGCACTGAAAGATTGTATATTATATCATTTATATTACAGACCGCCAAACAGCTGAAAGAGTAGAATCCCTTATGGCTGATATTCTGGTGTCCCACATGGGACAGTGATGGTAATATGGGTGCAGTTAGTAGCTCCCAGCATCTCAGAAAAATGGATATTCATACAATGCCCATATTATGTTTATTTCCTCTGTGGATCATGGGAACCACACATGCTCCTCCAACTGCTATAACACAACATTGAGGAAACTGATGTATTATCCCTGAGGCAGATGCCTAGGATATACCCACTGTGTCCCCTATTGGCCACTGGAAGATCCCAGTAGCCAGGATTCTCAATGCCACACATACCTTGATGTCCACAGAAAAGGATATTCCATGCATCCCATCAGCCTGCTTGTGAGGGGAGCCTATCTGCAAAGGTTTATGCATGCTGTCCTTGTCCATATGGTAGCAATCTACTATTGCTATGTCATGGAGAAAATAAAATGTTAGGAAGTTAGACATAGTCAAATCCTTCAACCTATTTGTTTATAACTATGTAGTATATAATATGATTTTTAAAAGATAGTAGAACAGAAGCTTTGTCTGAGTTACCAGTGGATTACAATAAAGCGCATTCATCTACTTCTTACAAATGAAAGGAGATATTTTCACCACTATGCTGGATATAGTAGTGTTTCATGTTTAAACCATCTAATTATTTTAAGGACACAGCTCATAAGCTTCTTATTCTGTCCCTTTGCCCATACACAAACCCAACATGCCCATTTCTTGCATATCTTAACAGTTCTATTATGCTGTACTTGAAAATCTTAACATCTAAGTAAACATAGTGTAATGAACAGATTTCAGTGAATGCTCTTTTTTAAATAATGATGGCAGTGATTACATTAAATGTTATGCCTTGCCACTAATCTGTAGCTATAATCTATATACAAAATCAATATAAAATAAATATAATATATAATATAATATAATATAATATAATATAATACAGTATAATACAAAATATAAAATGTAAAATAAATAAATGTCACCAGTCTTAAAACTATTGCTTCATCTGCATTCAGTTTTATTCTGTTAATTTGTTGTTATGCTTTGTCCTTTTCTTTGCTCTTCCTCCATTTAAATTCCCTGGGTTGTTAATTTGTGTTGTGATTTGCCCTTTATTTTGTTCTTCCTCCATTTAACTTCCCTGGGCTGTGGTTAAAGTTGGCATCTAGGATCAGTCCACTATCCTGATTATCAAACAATAAATATGTAGATAAACATGCTTATTGAAATTACTTGTCCTTATTGAAGATTAACCACAATGCTTACATTTCTTCATAGGTTCATATGTATTTACTAGGCTAACAACCACAAGGGCCTTTTTAAGCCTAGCCAAGCATCTCAAATCTCTGACAAGTTCTGATACCCTTGATAAGTGTAAGCATAGGCCTGGGAGATGAACCTTTTACAGGTTGCATGTGTCCATCAGAGACATAGGTGCCAAAAAAGGGATGAATTTCCAGTTTCCCATCCAATTGTCCAAGTTCACTTGAATTGGTTTAAGAAGAACTCTGCTTCACATGGATGGGGAGCCAATTTCCTAGACATGGTAGTCTCTGACATACATGCCTATCTCTCCAGCAGGTCCTGTTTATATCACAAGCAAGGTTTAAGACTTTAGTATGGGTGATTCTGGTGCTATTTGGTTGTGGATATGCAGAAGATCCATCAGAGTGAGGTCTGACAATGCCCTGCATGCTAGGCATAGATCTCCCCTCAAAAGCCTGTAGGAGACAGATTACAGAGACAGGGCCTTGAGGCTGTCTGCATAGGACATTTTACTTATGCCCTGTATTCTTTTAGTGAGGAACCTCTGTGGACATTCCAATTGTTGGATATGCCTGGTTATGTACATACCAAAGGGGACATTGTACTCAATGATAGGTCTGATGAATGCTGAATACAGTGGAACAATGACTTCCTTGGACTTAGATGCCATACCTTTGTTTATAAGTTGCGCAACATAGAATGATTTCCTCACCACTGCAGACACATGATGGTCAAAGGCTAGATTGCTATCTATGTGTGTCTGTAAGTCCCTGACTAGTGGGTCACCTCTAAGGGGTGTGTTGTCAATATGATAGTTACAAGGGATGCATGACTTCCCAAAGGATACTGTTGTGCATTTCTTGGCATTTAGTTTTAGTCCATGGTTCTGACACCAGTTGTTTGTCTGTGTCAGCCCTTCCTGGAGAACATTTGTGTCAGTGTGATATTCAATGACAGCTCCTAATTTGCAATCATCTGCAAATTTAGTCACCCAGAGACCACTGACATTGGCCTTGACTTCTGAGAAGTAAATGTCAAAAAGGAGGGGTCCCAGGACTGATCCCTGAGGAACTCCACTTGTGACTGGCCTCTTTGTAGAGGTGGACTCCCCAATTCTAACTTTCTGGGTCCTGTCTGTGAGCCAGTTGGCTATCCACTAGGTGACATATGGGTTTGTACCTAACCTCTTGAGTTTGTCAACAATGCCTGGGTGGGGTATTGTGTCAAATGCCTTGGCCAGGTCAAGGTAGGCAGTGTGATCCATTTTGCCCTCATTCATTGCTTTGGTGACCTTCTCAAAGAAGTCCACCAAGTTGAGTAGGCATGATCTGCCCTTGACTAAACTAAAATGGGTTGAGTCCAGTGTCTGGAGGTTTACAATATCTTTGTTGATCATCTCCATGATACTTCTTTCCATGGCTTTACATATAAGACTAGTGAGACTTGTAGCTCTATAGTTTCCAGGATCGGTAGATGGTCCACCTTTGTGCAGAGGAATAACTGTTGCCTTTCTCCATTCATGAGGCGCAAAGCCTGTTTGGAGGCTACAGTTAAATAGTAATGTCAGAGGCCCTGATAGGTTATGTTACATGCTGTATAGAAGGCATGCTAGGATATTGCCTGGGCCTAGTGATGCAGTGTTCTTTGTCTTTCATAGAGCATTAAGGACCCATTCCCTAGTGATAGCAGAGGGAGTTATATTTGATGATATTACCTGAGGGAAGGTTGAGGGGGAGAAACGGATAAAGTTGGAGCTGAATTTATCAGCCAGGAGGTTTGCTATGTCTTCTGACTCAGTATAGTTGGCTCCATTTACAATGAGCTCTGCACATAATTGTGTATTGCCTTTGAGGTTGCGGACATAGCTAAAGAATACTTTGTGGTTGTCCTTGGCCTGGGAGGCTGAACTTATCCCAAATTTGGCTTTGGTAGACTTTATTTGTCCTCTGAGTTGTTTGTTTAGTTTGGTGAGAGTGCTTTTATCCTGTTGGGTGCTGCACCTCCTAATTTATGCCATGATTTACTTCCTCTTGTTGTATAGTCTATTGATTTTGTGATTCCACCAGCTTGAAATTTTGCTAGATTCTCACTTAATAGCAAGATGTTACCCTAATAATAGTTCCTGAATATTCCAGGTTTAGTTTGGGGTCCAGGTTTTATTTTTACTTCAAAGGAGAACATTTTGTGGTCTGATCTTACCACGGAAAGCATTACAGCAGGGGTTGTGTAGCACTCTCCCATATTGGTGAAAACCATATCCAGTATGGTTGCACCCCTGGTTGGTGTATTGACTATCTGGTCCAGGGAGTTTGTGTTTACAAAATCCAGAAATCTCTGTGCATGTACATTTGGTGTTGTATAGGATTCCCAGTTAATAGTGGGGTAATTAAAGTCACCCACGAATATGGTATTGGGGTAGATCGTTAGTGTTTCTAATAAGTTTAACTACATGGCATGGGTTTCTGGGTCATAGAGGGGGACCTATAGATTGCAAGGAAGCAATATTGGATTTTGCCTATGGTGATTTGAACATGGAACAGCTGAAGTGCAATGGCTTTGAAGTATATTTATCTTTGATGTAAATAGAGACACCTAGACCTTTAGTCCCTGCCTGTGACGTAGCTGGCCTAAATGTATGGAGAGCATTATAACCTAGCACTGTTGGCATGCTCTCCACAGTTTTAAACCATGTGTCAGTGACTGGACAGATGTCAGCATTCTCTACATTTCTAATGTAATGAGGTGTTAGCTGATGCATTATTTTGCATTTAATAGTAACAGACCTAGATATAGCAAATATAAATTGAGCACTACACCACAATTTGTTAGTCAAGTATATTCATAAAATAAAACCTCAGATACTTGTAATGCTCCCATTTTGCACTTCCAAGAGCTGCTTTTTTAAGTATTCGAAAACAAGTTTCTGCATACAAATAACAATAGCATAACTAAGCATTGTGGAATTTAATAACCGAAAACCAAGAAAATGAAAACTCACACTTGTAACACAATAAAACAATATATAATTTCCTGATACCTGTGAACTTACGATTATAATGTCTCTGGGTACACATATACCCCCTAAAAGTACCTTAACCTTTACAGGTTGAAATCTATGCCCCATCATTCCCTGCCAAGCACTGCAACAAACAGTCAAGCTTTACCACTGCTATGGCCTAGGGTAAGAGAAGAGAAAAGTAACTGTTGACTCATACCACCCTGCTTTTATTTCATTAACTAGCATTAGAATGTAAGAAATGAGGATGTATGTATCATTATGTTTATTTTGGGCTATATGTAAACGGACTCTAAACACACAGTCAGATTGCTAGTTGTCTATGAATCAAATCTGCTCTACCAAATGGGAGAAAATTAGTGTGGGCCACTTGCACCTCACTTTCAGTCATATATTCTTTCTCCCTCTCTTTCTTCAAAATTCCACTGGAAACGATTTTTGTCTCTTACCAATAACACTTACCTGAAATGTAAGATGAGCCTGCGGCCATCTTTCACATAACCTTATCAAAAAATATAAAAACATGGAACACCTTCAAAAGTAGGGGGAAAGACAGATCAGAAGAAAAAACTGTTACAATACAATATATACACATTGGGGCAGAACTAGAAAGCTGGTAAACTGTGAACATTCTACTAAACAAATCCCTGAAACCATAACTCTGTCAAAACTTCATCTTATGAGCATAACTTTTCAGCACATCATCTATAGACCACCACTACATGAGCTATATAATTAATTTTACCAAACGTGGTTTAAAAATACAATCTGAAAAAAAAAAAACTGAGAAATGACACAAATAAAATAATGCTATAGCACACAACGGATATATAGAAAGGCCTCTAAAATAACTACCATGAAATATCATGCTAAAATTCATTCATAAATAAAAAAAGTTATAACCCCATACATTAACGATTTAATTAAAATGGACAATGTGCTTTTTTTAGATATAAATTTCAAAATGTGCACATAAGGATACCACAAGAAAACCTGTAATCCATGATGCAAAAAAGATTTATTTTTTTCATACATTATGTTAAAAAAAACGCCCATAACACTATCACAAATTTATAGTTTAACCTCAGATTTTTAACATATTATCTGTTGGCCACTACCTCCTAAACAATGACACTAAACTTATGCAGCTTTGCTCCAGAATGTGATTTGCAAAAATGATTGCAAGATGGCAAATAGAATCGTATAATATTACAAAACAATTTGGCAGGAGGGTCCATAAAATTACTACCCTGAATATTCTATACCAAAATTCTACAGTCAAAAATGTATAACTCTGTAAGAATATTGATTAAGTAAAACAGGCAAAGTAACTATTTTACATTAAAATGCACATCAAGACATATAATTATCATGCATTAACTATTAGATATTACATTCCAATTGCAAAAAAGAAAAAGACAGGTGTCAGTTTTATAACAGCAATAAGGCACAAGGTGTGCGCAGGGTACAAATATTACAATACACCCAGGGATTGTAAGGCACTCACCTTCACAATACCCCTGGGTATGTAGTAATGTCTGTGCCATGCACACTCCCTTGTGCCTTATTGCATGCGTGTGTGTGTGTCCTAGTGTTAATACACACACACACACACACACACACACACACACACACACACACACACACACACTTTATTATGAAGCAAAACATATACATTGACTGTGTAATGATGTCAGAAGGTGATTGTGTAAGCAGTAGATGATCTGTCTTTATTTTAACATAATTTGTCTTAAGTATCTACAAGAGCACACTCTCCTGGATCCCTTTACTCATTTTGGAATTACTTCTTCAATTTCTCTCACAATTGCTTTATTTACCTGTTGCAGTGCTTGTTAATCTTTTCAAGAATTGCTTCTTGATAATTTTTGTAATGGCATTAGCTGTCACATTCCATGCTGCTCTGCTTACAATGATCATTATGCTTTAGTGTGCTTTATATGTTTATGTATCCTGTGCAGATTAATATTAATACTCCAGAGTATTTTTATTTATTTGATTTTTTATGACTTACTCTGTTATATTCATCCTTTCCTTCCCCTTTTCTATGTTTTGCCAGCTACTGCTAATCATTATTTTTCACTTTATGTAATAACTTCATGACAAAACAGACTTACTAAGAATTGCAGTTTTATCTGGTAAAAAGGAAATAAAAATAAATAAATCTAATCATATTCTGATCTACTTCAGACATCTAGGTTTAGTTACCTAATGTAATGTTATTATAATTTATGAAAAGTTATGCAGGGGATTGCTGATAGTACTGAAGTGTAACCCATTCCACATAGGTTCACTCATTGCAACACACTTATTTCACCCTGGGTTTTTATCACTTGCATTTTTTTTTATCCTGTAAAAGCTATCAGTCATCATAATTCATTGCATGGAATATGACCAGATATTCCTAGGCTTCAATTTAATGTAAATAAAATAATTTTAGTTATAATCAGTCCCAGTATGCATTTAGCTAACTTAATCCATTCATGCCCACTGTAAGAAATATTTTTCTTGTTTAATGGTAAAGTAGTGTTAAATGCCTACCTTTAGAAGACAGCAGCAACTGGCAAAATAAAATTAAGATAAACATTTTGCTGCTAGGAGAAGATCCTGAACTGAATCAGGATTCTGCTCTATAGAACTCTCCTTTAATAATCTCAGCATGGTCACAGCCCTGGTGCTGTAGAATTATTAACTATGAAAGGTTTATTTCTCCAACACCGGTTATTCACCTCTGTGAAACTCGCAGTTAACAGTATGATAGCTTTAGAGCTAAAATAGATGTTATCTTACAGCTCTACTTTATGTTTATATAAAGTACAATGGACAAAATAGTAATACTGTAGTGTAGTGTTACAAATGGAAAAAAAAGATAAGACTCAAATTCATAGCTTTATGTTACATAACAGGGGATATGAGGTATACCTGTACAGCTGTTAGCTTTTTAAACTGTCATCTTTACTTATTCTACAGTAAAAGCAATGCTTGTCTATTACGACCTTTTCAATAAAATAATAACGAAAGGGCATTGGTACCTGTACACTATTTTTTTTTCTTTTACCTTTATCAATAATAGATGCCTCCACTTAGATTATGGAAAATGATTCCAACACAATCACAACTTTTATACAGCTTTGCACTGAAACTAATAGAATATAATATTGCATTTGCTTGACATGCATGAAGCAGATCAGTGGTGTTCCCCTTGTCAAAGGGCAGAACCAAACCCTTTACCTTGCTTGTGTGAGGTAAAGACCTTAACCATTATGCTAACCCCTCCCCATTGCAAATTCTCTAGCCTATCAATAGTATACGTATGCTACCAGATGTTTAAGGCTCAGCTTCTTTCTTGCTCTGTTCTGCAGAAGAAGTGGAGAAGCACCTATATCAGACTAAGATTCTTGGCCTTGCTGTTTCAGCAGCTTTCCAGTACCTGACCATTCGAGTGATCTGTGAATGGTACACTTATAAGCCTGTGTAACTGTCATTTCAAATGATGTCTCCCACCTCAGTAGCCTCACGTTCACTTTCACTTTCACCTTCATTTGAAAGAATCCTTTCACTGCTTGTTTCTTCTTGCCCATTTATGTAACCTTAACATTACAACAGTGGGTCTTTCCTCATATATCACACTTTGAATTTATGAAAGTGCTTACCCTAGTTTCTGCTACTTTTGTCTTCTTCTACCCTTCCTTTTATTGCGTTACAGCACTGGTATAAATGTAAAGAATATGTTACCAGCATGTGCAAGCATTCCAACAAATGGATGAATTTAAAAGGCACAAAAGATAATATTATCTGATAATGAATCTGATCTTAAGGTTTCCTCATATGCTTTCTCTACTTCTAGGAATGACAGCAAAATGGGGCTTGAATTTACAAAGTGTGAGGTATGTCTACATTTTTGGTCGGCCAAGATTATAAAGTAGCATTTCCAAGCCTATTGCATTTTGTTAATCCGTCCTGTAGCCTAGAACTTCATACTTTGAAAATATGAACACATCATTCAACCAGCAAAAAGGAACAAATCATACCACTCAACTGTCCAGATGTTTGGTGAATGTCCAGATTTTTGTCTCATATTTTTAGTCTGATCCTCATAATATTTGTGTGTTATTTTTATTTATTTATTTTTTTTGGTAAATCACTGAGGATTGAAGTCACTAAATAATGATACACATTTGATTTTCAGACTTCATATCCTTCTGAAAATGCACATGAACACAAATCTTGTTCTTCTAGCAACTTTCTAAGTTTATAAAAGCAATATGTAAAACCTGTCCCTATTTAGGGGCCTTTGACCCCACCCCCCATTATTTTAGCCTTTGTCCAGATTTCTTGAGCTAAGATGTTGAGATGTATGTTATAGATACTGTACCTAATGGAGTCTAATACTTACTAAATAAGTAAAATACATACATAAAATCCTACACCTTTCATCTCATTTATTGCTTACACAGGCAACAAGCTTCTGTCATGGGAACTCCATGAAGCACGTATACCCAGACCAGGAAGTGTAGATTTCTATAAAACAGGGTGCAGGCTGGTAGCAGCTGCTGCCAGAAAAGAGTTAATAAAGACTGTCTGTGTGTCTGTGTGCGTGAGAGAGCTGTTCAGTTGTCATGCACTCATATACTGTAGGCTAAGCTAGTATGTTAGGTCAAGATTTCAAACACGTGCAATGCAACAGACGGACTCTGCTAGCTGCATAGTGATCTTCAGCCTCAGTTGACAAGGCACAGATATATGGCATACTGGGTAATAACCAGGGTGCAGCCATGATGTCAAATGTGAGCATGGTAAAAAAGTACTTTACTACCCCATGTGCATATGAAGCCTTGTAAACCTACAAAATGCAGTTTTGTTTTTGATACAATCACCATATATAGACTGACTCACTGCTTACTGGTAATGGACTGCATTCCAAGTAAGTACTTGGCATCTGGAAAGTTACATTGTATTTTATGCAAAGCATGAAACAGGAGACATACTATTATAACTGGTAAACCATTTATCATTGCTGCATGTGGTAATGTTTGGATCTCATCATCAAGTCATAACCTGATCAGTTTTATTTAAATCTGATTGTAATACCCCTGGATACCTGTCTTACTGTGTATCAGCAGGTTTCAGAATAGCACAAATTTCTCCATCACCTGCCACTCTGATCTTCAAGAATGCAATTTCATCCTAACACATTTCTGCAACATCATTTTTTGATGTAGTATTGCAATTTACTTATTTTGCTGTTGAGCAGCCCCTGAAAAGAAATATTTTTCATTTCTTCTATTTTCCCATGAAAATAAGTCAGACGTTACATGATTTACTTTTTTGTACCACAACAGCAACTAGCCTTATGATCACCTCCTTATGGCCTGTATAATTGTATTATTCTGTCTTGATGACATCAATACAAAATGGAAAAACTGTACCACACAGTAAAAAATGTTTATATCCCTCTCAAGTGCTAAATACAGAGTGCTGTCACTAGAAGCTACTTAGTTTTATTCAGCATAATGCTTTGGTGCTCAGCACTGCTAGCTAGATTAATAAACCTAGGAATTTAGTTTTTTGTAGTTTGAGCTAATGAGACAATAGAATCAGAAAGCAGCGTTATAATTCTGAGATCATAATTAATTCGAGAGTGATACATCATCAGAATCATCCTTAACCCCCTTTTTCACATCATACCTCTGAACTGTCCAGATTTTCACAGAATGCCCAGGTTTTTGCTTAATGTTTTTGGTCTTTTCCTCAAACAATTGTGGTTTTCTGTTTAATCATTTAAGATTGAATCAGACTTCATATCCTTCAGAAAATGCATACTAACACAAATCCTGTTATTCTTGCCACTTTTGAACTTTATAAGAGCAATATTTAAAATCTCTCTATTGTGGGGCATTTGTCCCTCCATTATTTTAGGCTTTGTCCAGATTTTTTGCACTAAGTGGTTGACAGGTATGTTTCCCATTTCTACTTGAAGTTAGTGTCATGTCAAACCTCACATCTCTAGATTCAGAGCCACTCTCCTGCCTTCTTTGACAGTCAAACCGGACTTTCACAGGTCTACAGTCACACAACCAGTCCATTTCTTTTCTGGAAATCTTTGTCTCCTTTTGTTTTCTTCCTGCTTTCCCCAAAATCTTCTTTACCAAATTGTTTTCTGCTTTCCTGCACGTATAACCATATCATGGTAATCTGTTCTGCTTGACCTTCTCTGCAACTGGGGCTACTTTGGCCTCTGTTCTGATGTCCTCATTTCTTCATGTACCCCACAGTGTGCATCTCAAGCGCTTTCATTTTCATCAGCTCAGACTTTCCCAGTTGCTGTGCTGTCACTGCCTAGGTTTCTGTGCCATAGAGTAGTGCTAGTGACACCACTGGTTTATACACCCTACTTTTCAGCTTCTTTGGCCTTTATCTGGCAAACATTATCCCTGACATTGTGTGCCATTTGGCTGCATCTCTGATTCTAGCTTTGACCTTCTCATTCACATTCCACTCCACCTCAACCAGACCTTACAGATACTTGAAACTATTAACCCATTTCACTGTTTTCCCTTCTATGTCAGTTTTTCAGCCTGTTCTGATTCCTCTGTTTGCTGCTATGACAAATGTCTTATCTGCCCTCAGTTTCATCTGTGCCATTACGTTTGCATTACAGTCCCCTAACATTGGCTGGTTCCTGTTCAGAGTTTCCTTGAAATGATACATCATCTGCATATAGCAAGTATTTTGATCTGTCCTCTGTGACCCATTTGCTAATTCAGCTCAACACCAGCAGGAACCTTTGTGGGAGTGGGGTTAAACCCAGATGCATACCAACTCTAATTGTGAACCCCTCTCTGAATCTGAACACTATTCATACTAGTGTCATTAGGTTTCTTGCCCATATTCTGTAATAATTCTGCAAGTGTTTCTGGGACTTCACACCATTGAAGAACTACCCAAATCAGCTTTCTTGGGATCTTGTCAATTCCTTTCTCCAGTTCCAGAAATGTCTGGTTGGACTCTTTCCTCATCTCCAACTTCTTCACCACTATCTGATGCACTGCAAACATTGAATCAGTTATATGGCCACTGTTAGCATTCTTGGTTCCATGTTGGTATGTATTTGAGCTCTCAACTGAAATGTCGGCACTTGAAATACAGAGTGCCAATAAATAGAAAAAAAAGAGGCCAAATGCACGGAAGATGAGCAAATTTTGAAAATTGCTCTTCTCTTCAAAAATTCCCTCACACCCCCTCAAACTTATATATACCAACACTGAGATTACCATACCTCAGACAAAAGGGAATATTCTAAGAAATAGCATCTTGGACTTAGTATATGTAAGTCTGATCTTTCAGCCATTCAGCCTCCGTATTTTGAGACTTGTTGTAGCTGGTCCTGACATTTCAAATGGTTACCATATATTTCTTCTGTTAATGGGCAGAAAGTCATTAATATGTTAAAACTGGGACAAAAAACACTCTTTATAATCAAATATCTGTTCATAATTATTTCCAGTATTTTGGTTCATAGACATAAATTTTAAATTGGGTGGTAGTGATTTGCAGTGCAAGGGGAGGAGACCTTAGCAAGAGGACTGATTAGAGTATGTTTAAAACTATAGGGCAAGATTTTACTGGTGAGGGTCAAAGAAAGCAAAAATGTTAAAGGTTTACAGATATATAGCTACCTAGCTTCAGTATTTTGGGATGTATTAAATAGATTTTGGGGATGTATCCATGGTCTAATTTTTCAAGGTGTTTTTTGCACTTGTGACTTTTGTATAGTTTTGAAATAGAAAGGGAGGGCCAAATTCTTTGTAAAGTAGAGAATTAGGTGTGGGGCTTCAGGAATTGAAGAATAGCAAGTTATTGGGAACAGGGGGAGGAGGGTGATTACACATGCTTTCAAAGAATGCTCCAATTAGAGTTGCACTGAGACTGTTCCCTCTCCTAGTTTTAGGAAATACTTTTGGTATGCTAAGGACTTTAACTGTCTGGCAGAATTTTCTGGGTTGGCCTAGATAAATAGCTTGTAACTTTTTGATATATTCAATTTTAGAACTGTTAATTGTGATGATATGAGTTAGTGACAGCATAGCCAGCTGGAGTTTTGTAAAGAATAATATCCTTTAAATGTCAAACAGATGTATACAAGATGCTAGTATTGAAAATGTATCAACAGTCCATCCTGATGGACAGGAAGGAAATATACATGCAGGTAGTGTCTGATTAAGTGTACATACTGTAACCAAGAACATTGGAAAAGCAGGAGTTAACCAGCTAACTTATTTTAAGAAAAGTAAGGAAAATCTAAATGAGTTGTTAAACCATTAAGATGGCATCCCACAGTGATGAAAAGGACTAGAGGTGGTAGGTCTGGAAGAATCCATTGTTTAATAGCCTCTGTAAAAAAGAGGGAAGTATTGTAATTGTGTCTTGGCTCGATGGCACTGCCGTAAACATTTAGATGTGCATTGTAGCACAGCTATGCTAATTTCCTGTCAACTTCAAAGGGGGAGTGTGGGAACAAGAGTCAGATGACCAGAAGTGATGTCATCTGGTAGCCAACCTAGAGATGATATTTTATATTAGAGATTGATCTCAGTCCTCAGTATTCTGTATTCTGTCTTGGCCCTGACAACAAGAAGGACCATTCACCACATCATCTGCCTTGCTCAGTTAAGTAAGTAGGGAATATTAATTCTCCTAGATTCAGTCAGGAAAATATAGCAAAAGCTTAGTTAGATATTGTTTTTCTTTATTTGTCTCATTCTGTCCGTCAATGTTATTTTCAATATTTTCTGTGATTTGAACTGTGGTTTTGCTGCAAATATATATTCAGTATTTTCATGTTCTTTTCTTATTTATTATTGAATATATTTAAACTTTTCATTGTGGATGGTCCGTTTTAGAAAATACTTAAACTTTGAGAGTATTTACATATTTATTTGGTGATAACTCTGGCCACTGCTGAAAGTCTTGCTGTTTGGTCAGCATTACCATTTGCATTAATATTAACTTCACTCAGGATAATTCAGTACCCTTTTAATAGCCTTATTTATTTATTATTTATTTTACATTTGTTAACCGGGATAGTCCAGCTGGATATATGTCCATTTTCAGTGGAGGCCCGGGGAGAAAAGCTCCAAAGAGACAATTAAACAGAACATACAGACAAACTTGGGTACATATTTCACCTAGATCCTTTAAGGTATCTAGTTAATGACACTTATAGGTATAAATTGCAGACACTTATAGATTAAAGTTACAGACAGATACATATTTCAACTAGATCCAGTAGGGTATCTGGTTATTGACACATATAGGTATAGGCTGCAGACACTAGACGGATACAGTTGCAATAGTCATTAAACAGTATTACATTGTTAATAGTAACATTGTTATATGAATATTATCATAACTTTGATATGGTACATGTTTATATGCAAGTAACAGATATGACTCTAGTTTAGGACAATAGTTACCATAGTACTGAAGTGGTGCAGGTATTAGTCTGGAGTAGAGCATGGACATAACCATTTGTTACTGAGGAAGTTGCAGATAGTTTTTTTTAATTTAGGCAGTGAGGTTATCAGGGATAAGGATGTGGGTAGGGAGTTCTAGATTTTGGCCACATAAGAGGAGTAAAGGGAATCTCCTGCATGGTTGTTGGATCTAGTAACAGCTAACTGTAGTTTATCAGTTGAGCGGAGTTGCCTGGAACATGAATATTGTTGGATAATGTTACCCAGAGAAGAAGATATATTTTGTTGATAGAGTATCTTGTGAGTAGTAACTAGCTGACTATAGATAAGTAAGTTAGGTAGTTCCATCCAACCCAATTGCTTTAGGTTTAGGCAGTGATGAGCCCTATATGAGCTGTTGTTGGCAAATTTGGCTATCTGATTGTAGCAGGTTGTCATTTTATTGATTTCTGTTTTGGATAAGTTAGTCAGGATGGGTGAGGCATACAGTAGTGTTGAGAGAAGGTGTGAACGTGCAATTGTAGTTCTAGCATTATGGGTCAGGAATGCTTTGTGCTTGTAGATGCTGCCTAACTTTTTGTTAGTATTTTTAATGGCCAGATTAATATGTACATCAAACTTGAGCTTATTATCAATAGTAATGCCAAGTAGTTTAGTCTGGGTATCAGGTGATATGGGAGTACGGTTATTAGAGTGGATAGTAAAGGTGCATGTGGGGGCAGTTGTAGTTGAGGGATAGAATAGCAGAAGCTTGTTTGTTTGGGGGTTGAGGATTAAGCCATTCTCAATGAGCCATGTTTCCACTGAATGAAAGTTATCCTGGGTATTTTTGTGGAGGTCTAGTAAAGTAGGGGCATTAGATATTATAGTTGAATCGTCTGCATATTGTATAAGGGTTGAACTTTTTGTAGCTGAGTGGAGATTATTTGTAAAAATTGAGAATAGCAAGGGGCCTAGTATAGATCCCTGAGGAACTCCGAGTGTAACAGGTAAGAGTGGAGATAAGTTATTATTCCATAGTACTGCCTGTTGTCTATTGTTAAGGTAGTCTCTAAACCAGGAGACTGATAAGTTATCAAGGCCTAGGTTTACAAGATGGGAGATTAATTTCTCATGGTTAACCATATCAAATGCCTTTGATATGTCAAGTAAGAGGGCTGAAGAAAGTTTACCATTATTCCTGCTGTGATTAATGGTATCTGTGAATGCTAGCAGGGCAGTAGTGGTGCTATGTCCTGGCCGAAACCCATGTTGTGTATGAGATAGGAGCTCTTGATCTGTGAGATGTGTCATTAATTGATGGTGGATACATTTTTCTAATATTTTATCAAGTGGGGATAATATTGCTTTTGGTCTGTAGTTATATATGTCATAAGACTTTCCCCCGTTTGTGTAGAGGTATAATATAGGCAGTTTTCCAGATCAAGGGTACTGAACCTTCTGATATGGATTGGTTAATTAGGATTGAGACTGGTTTAGCTATTTCATTTGCTGCTAGTTTTAAGAATTCATTGGGGAGGGAATCTGCTGCTATTATTGTTGGTTTTAGTTGGGATAGTAGATTTCTTATATAGGAGGTCAAGGTGGTATATATTATAGTAGCTGACTGGTGGCAGTGAATCTACCTTATGGCCTAGACAAAGTTGTTACAGCGGGTAATCTGTGTCAGCCTTTCCCAGGTGTGTGTGTGTTTGTGCATGTGTGTGCGTGTGTGCATGTGCGTGTGCGTTTGCATGTATGTGTGTGCATGTGTGCATGTACGTGTGTGTGTGTGTGTGTGTGTGTGTGTGTGTGTGTGTGTGTGTGTGTGTGTGTGTGTGTGTGTGTGTGTGTGTGTGTGTGTGTGTGTGTGTGTGTGTGTGTGTGTGTGTGTGTGTGTGTGTGTGTGTGTGTGTGTGTGTGTGTGTGTGTGTGTATGTGTGTGTGTGTGCTGAAACTAAATCTCTAAGAGTGTGTGTCAGATACTCGGGACAGAGACACAAAGCAAAGGTTTCACAGAGGGGGTGCTGGGGGACTTGGCTTGGACACTTAGCTGAAGACCTAACCCTACAGCTGTACCAGTGCGGAGCCTTACTTGGGAACCTGGGGAGAGACAGATATAGAGAAATTCAGATCCCGGGCTGAGTATGTTCCCTGTGCGTTCTTAAGGGAAATTGTGCTTGATGCAGAGAGGTCTACATCTGGAAATATTGAGTGTATCCATTTGCATTCCAATTGAACATCCCACTCCAATGTCAGTGGTGAAGATGCAGGCTCCTTGATTACTGGCCCAGCATGGTAATGTCTTATATTGGTTGGCAATGGTGGAACCATCACATTAATGTGTGTTGGGATGTGGTCTTGTTTTTTTTTCAGAATTAGAGTGTATGAAGTAACTGAACTATTCAATAAATTTTGATGAGACTATTGTAGGCATACAGTTTCCAGTGTAGTCAATAATCTTATTTAGAGTTGTTTCCATCAGGAAACAGAAGAGAGTGGAGGAATGGAAATGATGGATAAATTATTTGTACTATGAACCAGTTAGGTTCTAGGTTGGAGTGGGTATTATGTGTGGCTATTAATAATGGTGAAAGATCAGCATCATTGTGCACCATTAACAGTGTCCCCCATCAAATTCTCTAAAACACAAAACACTGAACCATGTTAGTTTACTGTACAGTTGAAAAGAGTAAATAATATGAAAAGGGTTGTCTACAGGGGTGAACCACCCTGGTTGTGCCCCCATATCACATGCTACTCATATATAACAGCTCTGACGGCACACAACAATGGGGAAAGGGCAAAAGCACCTGATCCCCATTGTCTGAAGGTATTTCTCCAAAGCCAGAGTGTTCAGTGAAATTGAACAAATTATTCAGTGAGACAGATTTCAACAAAAAGGATATATATATATATATATATATATATATATATATATATATATATATATATATTAATGTGTGTGTGTGTGTGTGTGTGTATATATATATATATATATATATATATATATATATATATATATATATATATATATATATATATATATATATATATATATATATATATTAATATATATATATATATATATATATATATATATATATATATATATATATATATATATATAGTTCTATTTTAAATAGTCGACTTACCAGAACATTGACTTCTATAACAGCGAGATAAAAACAGCGATGATTTACAACAGTGAACTCACAGAATGGCAAATTTTGCCTCTGAGAAACTAACCACTTGGCCACCACTGATTGTTGCTCTGTCTCCACTGTAGTGCGAACTTGGAGTTGGTATATTTAGGTAGGGAGGGTGTGGTGGGAGTCGATATTCTGCTATATCTGAAACCTCAAACACAGCACAAAAGAGTGTGTCAAACTGTTGTAAATGGAGCCATATTTAATGGGACCTGGAGATATAGCAAATAGTCTGGCTGACAAATTCATCTTTAAATGTACCCCACCCACCACCCCTAGCCATTGAACATTATCTCTCCAACTATGTCCTAACAAATGAAATCACACCAGTCTCAATATTAATCTCTTAAAGGAAAACTACATAATTTTCCCTCTACTAATAAGACTTTCACATATATCCGGCATTAGCAATTTCATGTGGTATATACTATAATAGTTCTTCAAGCAGTATTAAAGAACATTGTAAAGCATTTATGTTTTCCCCTAAGATAGCTCTTTCTACAGTATAACTATCTATTGCTGTGTTACATTATTAAATTGGTAAGAAATGGTGTTCAGGTTTTTCATAATTATAATGCCTTGCTCTTCTTGGTCTAGGCTCCTTACCTTCATCCTGTTCATGTTTTTACGTTTGGTTGAGTTTTTTTTTTTAAATAACTGAAGTATGTATTTCTATTATTTTTTTTTCTTTTTTGCCAGAAAATATCATTACGATGTTACAGGATAAGATTGTCTGTTTAATACTGTGATGGTGAAATAATCTTGAGAACATGCAAGAAATCAGATAGGAACTTTGGTAATATTTGATAAAGCAAATCTACATGTAACTCTACCTGCTCACTTTTATTTAATTGCTTATAGAAATATTTATAATCTCATTGATCTGTTTATTATATTCTATAATTAGTAAAACTATTCTAACATTCTAAGGGATATATTCTCCTCTCATACCTACCTTTCTTTCCTAACATATTCAAGGATTCAAAGAAACTTTATTGTCATTTAGGAAAGACAAGTGCTACCTAAATGTAACTTCGAGTGTCAGCTCTTTTACAGAAAAAGACAAACAAAAAAAAAAGACAAGGCATGATAGAGATTAAATAATAAGCAATAACTATAGTACAAATCTAAATATCTAAGTAGCTGATGCATATGCTTGTGCACTATTTATTACACTGGACAACAATGACTACTAGATGATTAACACATGAAAAGAAAAGTGCACTATACACAGAGGTGAGAATGGGTGATATTGCACATAAGGAAGTGATTGGAATTGCACTTGAATGAGAATATATTAATTTTTGTATGTAATAAATGAATAGAACTACTGTATGGAAAAAAGTACCTAAATATATATATATATATATATATATATATATATATATATATATATATATATATAGATAGATACATAGGCTCATAGGTGTGTACTAGGCTAATGGCCCTGGAGCCTTTGCAAGCCTAGCACATAGCATTACCCTGGCATCATGCCACCTGACTTTTGTTCCCAATGCCTCTGTCAGGTAGAGCCACTGGAGTGATCCCCGGGGTGAATTTTCTATTTCCCATCCACTCATCAAGATTTCTCTTGAAGAGGGCCAGTGAGGCGCTCTGCTTGACATGTATGGGAAGTCTATTCCATAGCATGGGCAGTCTCTGGGTTATGAACCTGTCCCTCCAGCCTGTTCTGTTGATTATGGTAATGAGGTTAAGGTCTCTGGTGCGTGTAGTGCAGAGGCATTGGGATTTCTTTAAATGTAGCATTTCTAACAGAGCTGGGTCAGACATGGCTTTGTAAGTCAAGCAGAGATTGCCTCTAAGTAGGCGATATGAGACAGAGAATAGTTGGAGTTTTTTGAGTCTGTCCATATAGGGCAAGTGTTTAAAGCCTAAGATCCTCTTTGTGAGGTATTTTGTGGTCTCTCCAGTTGTTGTAGGTATCTAGTGAGGTACATGCCAAATGGGGCATTGTACTCAATAATTGGTCTTATGAGGGAAGAGTAGAGGGAGACAATGACCTCTTTCTTCCTGGATGCAAAACCCTTAGTAATGAGGTGTGCCACATAGAAGGACTTTCTGACCACAGTGGCAATGTGGTGGTCAAAAGAGAGGTTGCTGTCAACCTGTGTTCCCAGATCTCTTATGATGCCTTCTGTGTTCAGTGGACTACCATCGATGTGGTAATTCATGGGAACCGGGTTTTTCCCAAAGGGGATGATGACACATTTTTGGCATTGATCTTAAGGCCATGGTTCTGACACCAGTCATTAGTCTCACTGAGGCCTTTCTATAGGATGTCAACATCACTTGGGGAATTAATTATGGCTCACAACTTGCAATCACCTATGAACCAGGTTGAGTAGGCATGATCTACCCTTCACAAAACCAAACTGTCTGGGATCCAAAGTTTGGAGTTTCCCCTATATCTCTGTTTATTAGGTCCATGATGATGCATTCCATAGCTTTGCATATCAGACTTGTCAAGCTAATGGGGCGATAGTTCCCAGGGTCTGTAATCGCTCCTTCTTTGTGGAGAGGGATGACTGTAGCAGTACGTCATTTGGTAGGGACAAAGCCTGAGGTGAGGCTGTGATAAAACAGGGCACACAGGTGAGGTGCCAGTTCACTCTGTAGTTCATGTAGAACATAGCCAGAGATATTGTCAGGTCCCATAGAATCTGTATTCTTGGCCTTGGACAGTGCTATTTTAACCTGTGCAGCAGTAATGCTGGGTGTCTGGCAATCTACTGGTATTGTTATTGGCCCTTTGGTGGGGGAGAGAGGGGTAAAGTTGTCACTGTATCTGTCGGCCAGTATATTGGCAACATCTGTTGGCTCGGTATAGGAGGTGCCATTGTGCAACAATTCCAAGCAAATCTGGGTATTGCCGTGGAAATTCTTTACATAACTATAGAAGGCCTTGTGGTTGTCTTTACTATCTGCTGCAATTCTGTTTTCATAGCTAGCTTTAGAAGATTTGATGAAGGATCTCAACTTTCTGTTGAGGCTGATAAGGGAGTTTTTCCAGTCTTGGGATTTAACCTTATTTCTCATCAGTTTCCTCCTTCTGTTGTAGAGTTTGTTTATGGCAGGGGACCACCAGATTGGCTTCCTTTTTTTGGAGGAAAGCATCTTGGTTCTATTGGGTATGGGGATATCCATGCATTTGTGTATGTGTTCGTACAGGGCATTAGTGTATGATTCGGCGGTCATGCAGCTGTTCTCCAATTGCATGGGTGCCATGAAGTTGGCCACCTCTGTTTTTAGGAGCCCAAAGTTAGCTTTTGAGAAGTTTTTCATGGTGGTTATCTTTGCAGGGTGGGGGGTGATGTGGAGTTCCAAGGTGATTAGTTTGTGGTTGGATTTAACCAGGGAGGAGTTGACTATTGGTACAAAGCAACTGTCACCCATGTTATTAATGACCAGATCAAGGATATTGCTACCTCTAGTGGAGGTAAGAATGAGCTGGTCCAGGGCATTGGAATTAATATATATATATATATATATATATATATAGAGAGAGAGAGAGAGAGAGAAAGATAAATATACAGATTGCATAATGAAAACTGTGGAATAAAATAAAAGAAGACAGAGGAAGTAGGACAGTAAAGGAAAATAAAAGAGAGAAATGAAATAAGAAAAAAGAAATAATTAAAAAACTTTATTACACATTTATAAAAACATTTAATGTACCTCATAACAGAAAATAGAAAACACATTTCTTATTACTACTGTTGCATACCTTTGGAACATAACTGGGATACTGGTATAATTAATAGTAAGAAAGGTATGGGAAGTAGAGATAGGAAGAGGTTTAAAAATACATGAACAATGTTGAACAATGTTGATGAAGGTGAAAGGAAGGAATAAGAGACAAAGGGAAAAAGTAGTGAGAAGAAAAAAGAAAAAAGTATCAAAAAGAACACTAAACAGTGAGATGAAGAAGGAGAAAAAATGGAATGAGTAAAGATAAAGAAATTTGTAAAAAAATATGAGAGATGAAAAGAATTTATAGAAAAGGGGGAGGCAGAGAGGGGAGAAGTATAGAGAAAAGTCAGTGAAGAAAAGAGGAATATAATCTCAGCTCACTAACTTAGATCTTATTTTCTGTTAACTGCAGAGCTCCGATACAGTTTGATTAGTGTTGTCAGTATTTTGGGTGATATTTGTTAGAATAATTGTGGTCTAAACTCTTGTGGCAGAATAAGATAGCTTACACCCTTCTAAGCTGGGAATTGCTGGCTGAAGGCTTATACTGTATGTTATTCTGAAAGTGCCTCACTTCTGGTTTAAGCACTTAGGCTCTAAACCAGTTATTTTGCATTAGGAAGATTTGTGATCTAGGCTCTTGTGGCAAGAGAGTGTAGCCTACACCCTTTTAAGCTGGGAATTGTTGGTGAAGGCTTATTGTGCTAATTTTAAGTGCCTTTGTTCTGGTTTAAGCACTTGAGTTCTAGACCAATTATTTCACACTAGGAAGGTTTGTGGTCTATACTCTTGTGGGAGTATTCTAATGAACTGCTGCTTTATATAAACTGTTTTTTTTTCCTGTTCTGACTGCGATTTTCTGAACTTTGAATTTCTAATACTTCCACATTTTATGGCATAGTCTAGATTTAGGCTTGCTGAATTTAGACTGGTTGGTATCATTTGAACACTAAAACCAGCCATCTTACATTACGAAGGCCCCCTGAACCCTTGTGGCAGAAGTGTTCAGCCAAGGACCCATATGAGTTGAGGATTGCTGGAATAAGGCTCAATCGTGAGCTTTCCCTTTGGTTACTTTGTTTAAAATCATTTAACTTTGCTTGTATTTAAGCATTGTGTTTGCGTGGGTTTGTGCTCAGTTTACCAGAGCTGCTCGCTCAGAGCTTGCACTGCTTCCCTACGAGCAACTCAGTTGTGCATTGTGAAGCACTGATGCAGTTTTCTACCCCATCACTCTCCATAGAATAGCTGCTTCTTGTTAGTGTTACAGCAAAACCTGGTCCATCTAACACACTCCCCACTAGTTACTACAGTATATACCTGCCATAATGAACAGTTTCCTACTATTTCTCCTGCCAGCTTGATTGACATGGGTATCCTCAGGCAATGTAGCAATTTCCTCATGTATATTGACAACCAGTTACTCCTAAAACAAATACAACATGTCAGAGATGTATCTATACTATGAATGTGGAATCAATTCTCTCACATAACAACAAACCAGATATCAAACAGTTTGTCAGCACACACACTTCACCTCTTGCACATAAAAACACATAAACCCACATACTGGAGGTACTCACTAGAAGCCTACCTAAAGATCAGAGACCTCCCAAGTGCAAACCTACTGCACACACTGCAGACCCAACAGAATCCACTGCACATAATAATACACACAACAGTGTCTCGACCAATAAGCCCCTAAGGCAAAACACCTCAAAACCAAATGTCTTGGTCATAGGTGACTCCATAGTGAAACACACAGATCTCCCCCTCACCAGGCTGGACAAGAAGAAGGTCATGGTCAGCTGCCTGTCAGGTGCCAGGATCTGTCACATCATGCATGCACTCAAGTCTGTCAACATCAAGTACCGTTATGACTCTGTCATAGTCAGTGTTGGAGTGAATGACATGAGCTGTACCTCACTGGACTATATGAAGAGAGACATGACTGAGCTCTCAGATTATGTGTCCCAGGCAGGTATGTCTCTAGCCTTAAGCAGCACTCTATCCGCACCAAGGATGATGCCATATATAAATAAAAAATGATTGACTTCAACAATTAGCTTAACGTCTGGTGTCAAAAGGGGGATCCAGTATCTGTCAACCTAGGAAGATATGGTCGACAGACCATGCTCCTTTACCAGAGATGGTCTTCACCTGTCATCTCTTGGCTTTCAGTTACTGGTAAAGGTACTTGCCTCCCCATAGTGCCCTTTTCAGTCAATGTCATAACAACAAAATTCCAAACATAAATTTATTTATTTATTTATTTTACATTTGCTGACCGGGCTAGTCTAACTGGATATAGGTCCATTTTCAGTAGAGGCCTGGGGAGAAAAGCTCCAATGGTTATTACAAGTTTAAACAGCAATAGGCAATACAATACAATAGGCAAAACAGAGTTAGTTAATATATCTAAAATACAAATATACTAGGAGCAAAAACAAAAGAGAAATAATAACATGTCAAAAAATGAAATAAAAAGTTTTTTTTTTTCCAGTGGTCATACAGTATATATGAGATAACATTTATCTACATAGATGTTATGTAAATGGATAGTTATCAAGGATATAGGGAGAAGAGAAAGAAAGTAATTATGGTAGAAGAAAAGAGAGAGAGGAAGAAGGAAAGTTAATCTGGGTTGGTACAGGAGCAAAAAAATAAAAAAATCCACTAGATATAAACTCAAAGTTATGCTGCTTAATGCTAGGAGTCTAATTGAAAACTGCACTCACTGGAAACACTCCTTTTCTTGGAAGATGCCAATATCTGTGCAGTCACAGAGACATGGTTCAAGGCCATAGAGAGCACCCTGGTCATGCAAAGCTGCAATGTCTTCCATATATTCAGACCTTAAAACAAGTGTGAAGAAACCAAAGGCAGAGGTGTATCTATCTTCATTAAAGACAAATACACCTCAAGACTGGTCAAACAGTATGACACTCCAAGATTAACTAACTGTAGGTAAAATCCCCTTCCATATCATTGTTAGCTATAGGTCCAAACCATGAATTACAAGAACCACTCTGCCTACCTGGACCTACTTGAGTCACTCACTGTACAGCCAAACACCTTGGTTATGGGTGATTTCAACTATCCTTCCATTGACTGGGAGTCATATATGAGCACAAAATGCTTACCCTAAGGTATTTGGACTTTGTTAATACAAATATTCTAGAAAAAGATAGTCTGCACCCCCACAAGGGTCTCAAATGTCCTAGACTTAGTACACACCAACATAGGGGGGTTCTGCACTACCCACTGTGTGTTGCTGTCCCTGGTAAGGTTTAATCATAAATCAGTCTCATTTGAATTAATGATCATACCTGACCCCCCCAAGAGGAAAAAGGATTAAAAATCTCTCCAAAGCAAACAATAGCCTCCTAAGTGATGGCATAAATAGCTTCAAACTTCCTGCTACCACTGTCAACAATGATTCCTATACAGAGGTGTACACAAATGCCTTGTATAAACACCTGTCCAAATGTATAGACTCAGCTGTACCTTATCCTCACAAAAAAAAACAAGCCACCCTAGTGGACATCAAGCATGAATAGATTATGTGTAAGAGCAAGAGGAAATTGATTCAGCTGAGGAAGGACACCTTCCACAACTTGAACAAGCAAATTAGTTATCTTGTAAAGTCCTCTAAAGACAATTACAAAGCAAAACTAGCATCCCTGGCTAAGGATAATCAAAAGACATTCTTTAGCTATGTCAGAAATCTGAAAGGGAAGGCACAGCTTTGTGCTGAACTAGTAGTGGACAGTACCACTTATACTGACCCTGAGGACATGGCCAACCTGCTAGCAGACAAATTTGGCACAAACTTCATCCCCCTGTCCCCACCAGACATACGCCAAAGCATACCTGTCATCAGTCCTCTACTTAGTATCTCCAAAGTGTGGTCTAAAACAGGACCTAGTGGAACCACTTGGCACTCTCTTCAGCCACAGCCAAATTACTGGCTTCATCCCAACAGAGTGGAAAATAGCAATAGTAATTCTGAAGTACACAGGGAGTCCATCAACCAACCCTGGGAACTATAGACCCATAAGTCTGACCAGCCTTATCTGCAAGACCAAAAAGAGAGTCATTATGGACCTTATCAACAAAGACATAGGTGACTTTCAAACTCTTGACCTGACCTAGTTTGGCTTTAAGGGTAGATCATGCTTATTAAAACTGGTGGACTTCTTTGAGAATGCCACCAAAGCCCTGGATGAAGGCAAAACAGTACATACGACCTGTCTTGACTTAGCCAAGGCTTTTGACACAATCCCCCACTCAGGCATCATTGAGAAACTCACCCAGCTGGGAATTAACCGATATGTCACTAGATGGGTAGCCAACTGGCTCATCAACAGAACACATCTAGTCAAAGTTAGGGATTCCACCTCTACCTGCAGACCAGTTACCAGTGGTGTACCACAAGCATCTGTGCTGGGCCCCCTACTGTTTGGAATCTATTTCTCAGAAGTCCAGGTGAAAATAGATGGCCTGTCACTTACCAGCTTCACTGATGACTGCAAACTGGGTGCAATAATTCAGTTTGCCAGTGATACTGACATACTACAAAAAGGGCTTACACAGACAAATGATTCGAGCCAATGCCATTGACTTAAACTAAGCACAAAAAAAAGTGTTGTCATCCCCTTCGGCCAAGCGAAGTCCCTGTAAATTACAATATTAACAGTACCTCCTTTAGCTCAAACCCTATGGTAAGACATTTGGGAACGCAGGTTGATAGCAACCTTAACTTTGATCACTATGTGTCCACACTGGTAAAGAAGGCCTTCTATGTTGTGCATCTGTTAAGTACGGGCATCGCATCCAGAGCTAATGATGTTATAACTCCCCTGTACTCTCCCATCATCAGACCATGAATAGAGTACAATGCTGTTTTCTGTATGTACCGCACCAGACACCTGCAGCAGCTGGAGGGACCTCAAGAGGTTTCTCACCAAAAAAATTCAAGGCCTTCAACACATGACCTACATGGACTGACTGAAAGCCCAGTCACTGTAGTCTGTATCTTATAGGCTGCTGAGAGGTGACTTGTGCCTGGCCTACACAGCAGTCTCAGACCCTTCCCTAATGGAAATGCTGCACTTTCAAGTCAAATGGGACAAGATTCATTCGCTCTTTGGATCTTAACTTACCCTGCAATATAAACAGGACATGCTGGAGAGAGAGATATATTTACCAGAGATTCCTACTCCTCTGGAACAAACTCCCAATTCACATAAAGCAGAGCTCCTCAATGACCCTGTTTAAGCATAACTGAGACAATTGGATGGGAGACCATACATTTACCCTGGGGGGTGTCACCTATGTCTCTGTTGGATAAGGACAGTCAGTGCTCGTCACTCTGCCATCCCAGCTATCTGGAATTTTGTAAATAATTCTATGTCATTTGTGAATATTGATATGATTTATACAGAACTGTATGATATGTACTGAGCTAAGATGTATCCACAGTGTATCCTGCTGGAACATAGAAGATTAACCTGCAAAACTTAAGAATAGTTGAGGTTAAGTTACTTTATAGCTGGGCCATGAACAAAAGATGTTATCACTCAATTTCAGTTCAGTAGCAGACACAATGTCTAGAGCGAGACATTTTTGGTATTGTCTTGGAGAGAAGTAATTACTAGGTTTCAAATGTAAAAGCATTTTATTGTTTTACAGCTTCCAATATCTGCAAAGATCTGAGAGATATGCATTTCTCACACAGAGATGTTAAATTCTGTTAAGTTTCTGTTTAGCCTGGGAACTGAAATTAGATGGCAAAGAGTGATGTCATCCAAGCTGACCCAGCAGTAATTTTTGATATTAATTTGGGAACTCTCTCAGAGAGAGATTGTGAATTTTGTATTTTGTCTTTGACCTGGAAACATCCACTCATCATCATCATCACATCTACATTTGCATGGCTGTAAGTAAGATTTAGGGCATAGTATCTTTTTTTTTTCCATAATAAATCTTTATTGTTATATTATTTTCCATACACAATTAAAAACAAAAACAAAATTTTAAAAGGAACTACTAACTAATATCACTAACAACCACACCAAACATATATACAATATTTACAAGAATGCTTCCATGTAAAACACTAACTATACAAGAAAAACATAAGAATAGTTTAGAACATTTCAAGTAATAAACTGTTTGATTGCAAAATTATCTTCAAGTGTATAAATAATTCTTAATACCTTCAAATTAAAAGTATTATGCTAGTATAATATTAAATATTTGTTCCCAAATTTTTGGATTATTAATATTTTTATTATGCGGATTTAAAAGTAATTTATGAGCTAATATATGCCTTGTTGCCAAAACTCTAAAGTTTTCCCATGATGTTTTAGATGGGTCTAACCAATTAGTGGCTATATAGAGCTTCATTAATAAAAAAATATTAATACATATAATACTTTGTGATCTAGGGAGTTCTTTCGGGGGAATATGCAAAATCATGAATTTCCATGACAACATTGTACTTTGGTAACCCATCTTCTGAAGTTGAACCTTAAGGGAATTCCAAAGTTTGTACATGCATTTACAGCTCCAGAACATATGAAGAAGATCAGCCGGTTGATTTTTACAATATGGACAGGTTGGAGAGTTTTTGGAATTAAAATTTATGCAGGGCAAGACGTATATAATATGCATTCTTCCATACCATCATCTGGGTATATATCAATTTTTGAAGAGAAGTAGATTTGATAGCCAAGTCAATTGCTTTTAACATATTACTTTTGTCTGTCAATAGGATTTTCTCTTCCCAATAGTTCAACAACAAAATTTTATCTTGAAATGTAAGTTCTTTAATTAATTTATTTGTTGTTATATATTTAATATCTTGTTGGAGAGCTTGCCACAAATCTGAGCATTTGTTTATAATCTCATCTTCAAGTTTGAAATTTTCCTTAGCAAAACTCAATGAAATTTTCGAGTGATCTGATAAATAACGTGCATGTGTAACAACTATAGGTTCTAAATTAATCAATGTACTTGAAATCAAAAAGAAATCTATTCTGGACCACATTTTATGACATGGGGAATAAAAGGTATAATTATTTGTGTTATTGACATTGTTCAGATAGTGAAAATGGTCATATAGTTGTAAGTCTTCCTTAATATCATTCAATGCTAATACAGTATGTTTATTAAATGCTCTTTGTGGACAAGATCTATCCAACTTCGGATTTTGGTAAGCATTCCAATCTCCTCCAACAATTATATAATATCTATCATATTGTGTTAAAATTGAGTACAATGATGTTATGAATATTTGTTGATCATTGCAGGGCACATAGATATTTAAAAGTAAAATAGGTTTATCAAATAGGGTAGACGAAAGAATAACGTAACACCATCGCCCATCTTTATCTGTTTTAGAATCTGAAATTTTCTCCTTGTATTGATCTTTAATAATTATAGCTACCCCAGCACTATTTGACTTACCTTCCGATGCTACTACTTCTCTGATCCACTTTTTTTTTTTTATATCAACTCATTGATCATTCATTAAATGTGTTTCCTGAAGTAATATAAACAATGCCTTAGCCTGCAACAATACATGTAACAATAGTTAGGGCATAGTATCTAATTTAGATATAGATAGAAATATAGTAAAGATTAATTTAGATGTTTTTCTGTATTTATTTGAGACTGTCCTGCAATGTTGTTTTAAAATATTTCCTGTGATTTTGAATTCTGAAGTTACTGTATTGATTGACCGAGTATTGTCTTGTTCTTTTATTATTTATTATTAAATATATTTAAACCTATCTTTGTGGCTGATATTTGTGAGACATATGCAAGCTGTTTAGAGTACTTGCATATCTATTTGGTGACACTCGACAGACCACTCCTAAATAGCCTTGCTCATGGTCAGACTGCCATTTGGATTAATAGTAACATTACACAGTAGGATTGGACACCCTTTGTTAAGGGCCTTATAGTAGCTGATAAGGGTGGCTGATGGCAGCTGAAAACTCTCTTATAGTCTGGGCAGAAGAGGACATAGCTAGTAAACCTGTGCCAACCTTTCCCAGGTGTGTGTGTGTGTGTGTGTGTGTGTATGTATTTGTATATAATCAAACCTCAAAGAGAGTGTATGTGTGTGTGTGTGTGTGTGTGTGTGTGTGTGTGTGTGTGTGTGTGTGTGTGTGTGTGTGTGTGTGTGTGTGTGTGTGTGTGTGCGCGTTTTTGCTTGGCCACTCAGCTGAGATCTCAACCCTAAAGCTGTGCCAGTGGGGATTCTTATTGGGGATCTGGAGAAAGAAGGAGAAACCAGCGGCAGACTGACTATGGTCTCTGTGTGCTCTTAAGGGAAATTGTACTTTACTGTGTGTGTACTTGTCATCCTCCCAGTATGTACATCCCCTAACTGTTGCCAGTGGTGAGGCTTAAGGCTCCTTGATTACTGGGCCAGTGCAGCAGCATCACAGTGCTAATCATAGATTTTGGCTGCAAATTTAAACCACACAACCTGGTCAATAAGGATACAAGGTATAACATGGTTAGAGCATAGCTAGGCATATAAAGGTCCTAGAGCCAATAGCCTAGTAACCTCCTATGAACCTATTTTTGAGAAAGAGAGTTAGTCTAATAGTTAAATATTTTCTAGATTAGGAATTTCAGTTTGAACCTATGAAATTATTTTTGAGAACGTGAGTTGGTCTAATAGTTAAATATCTTCTAGACTAGGAATTTCAATTTTAATTCCATGAGTGTAGTTAGATATACATTCTGCTTTTCAGTTTCATTTATTTTTATCAAACTCTTAGGCATGTCTGAAAATCATTATATTTTCAAAATTCAACTACAACTATATAACTACAAAGCAATTTTCATACCATTACACAGGTTTTTATGTTTTCTATCCCTTTCCGTAATCTGAATTAATGGTTTGAATACAGCTAAAAAAGGATAACTGTTGAATTCTTTTCAGCAAGCACACATCAAACATTCAGAAAGTAATACTTGGATTCCAAGCCTGTATAAAATATCAGCTCAAACATCTTTGATAAACAGACACAGAGGTGTTAAGATTTTAGGGAAAATAAGCACAATAATGCCTCAGGTTATTTTTAAATTTAAAGATAAAGAAGGTCTCTCTCTCTCTCTCTCTCTCTCTCTAAATAACAAATTTTATATGATTTGAATCCCCAAAAAATAATTTCCAAACTATATCATATTTTAATATTATACAATAACTTAGATAAACTCTGGAATTTCTTATCAATGGCTGAAGCCACAATACTTTCAGAAACAAATAAAATACATATCTTATATTCAGTATGAAATGCCTCTATAGTTCCATTCTTGTATATTTTCACTTGAAAGTTTATCCATTATTTGACACCAAGTAAATTGCAAGATTCACGGAAAAAAAGTGTGTTTTGTTGGAGATGTTCATTCTCAAAACTGTAAAGCTGTCTGGCAACACATATTTTATGATTGTCCCTCTTTGTCACCTTTTTGGACTTAATAACTAACTTTTTCATGCTTTATGATCTGAGAATTCTTTACTAAGTAAAAAGTTAATTCTTCATAATATTCTATCAAATTTCACTGAAAGTAAATCAAACTGCTATGTTCTATGCACTATATGTTAAGAAAAACAATAACCAAAGGATGGAAAAAATCATCACCTCCACAATTACAAGACTTTCTGGCAACTGAACAGGAATTAATAACCCAATAAACAACAATCAAGGTGCAAATAATATTGCTGAAACCACTTATAAAGAATCCATGGGCTAAAGTTCTATGATTATTCATTTTTTTTTCAAGATATGAGTACATCTCCTACTTGTAGTACATATTTAACTTGTTTTTCATAATCAAAATAGCTGTACTTTCAAAAAAAAGTTTTTTTTAATATTTATTTTAAAAGTATTTAGAGAGATATAGAAAAATAAGAATTTTGTATATTAGCATCTAATACCTAAATTATTTTTAGACTTGCTATTTAAATATTCTAAATATGTTATTTTGTTGGTACATTATTGTATACATTCATGAAACGTGTATATTTCATATATGTCAAATTTAAACATTTGTGCAAATCTTCAATATTTTAAAATTCAATAAAACAATGAATTAAAAAAATCATTCTGTGTCACTCAGCTTATGCGTAATGGCATGGCATCTAGATCCAGGGAAGTCATATTGCCAACGTATTCTGGCATCAACCAACCCATCAGAGAGTATGACTCCCCCTTCAATATGTCCCTGACCATCCAAGAACTGGAATGTCCACAGATGTTCCTCACAAAAAGAATGCAGAATGTAAACACAATGTCCTGTGCAGATATTCTCAAATCCCTATATCTATACTACGTTTCCTGCAGAATGCTAAGAGGTGATTTATGCCTGGTGTACAAGAAATCCTTGTATCCCACCCTGATGAAACATTTGCATGTGCACAAAACAAACAGCACATGTTGGTGGGACGTTATGTACCTCCAAAAATCCCCATTATCTAGAATAGGCTTCCATATGAAGTAGACCCTTCCCTAACCCTTTTTAGGTACAACCTGGACCAGTGGATGAGAAATCGAAAATTCACCCCTGGTCTGAGACCTATGTCTTTGATGGACACAGACCAGTATTAAATCATACCCTAATTAATTTACATCCCTCAAAATAAACTCTAAGGCAGAATAACTCATGAGATACATTTGGGTTGCATGATGAGGCTTATAAAGGCTCCAGTAGTCATTAGCCTAGTATACACCTATGAACCTATGGACAAGATCTGCTTGGAGATAAACTAGAAGTTCACTGGGATGTACTGCGCAGAAGCCCAAAACAGTTTCAGAAATGACCTGAGAAAGACCAAATGAAATTTTTAAAGAAGTTACTAGAACAGTTGACCAGAGCAGAAGACTGCCATAAAGGAAATTAATTTAACCTTTTTTTTTCATTTAAATAAGTTATTATCTGCATACAGGGCATATTGCTTGAAGCAAATAAACCGATAGTCCCAAATCATTTTTGAAAGCAGTTGCTGGAAAGAATATAGGAGTATCCTCTAAGAATAGTTAAGTTTGATGAAAGGGCATGTGATATATTATTTTGGTCTAGCATGTCTGTGTAGGTTGAGCATGAATTTGAAGGTTGTGTTGTGTGTAATGCTTATCACAATAATAATCCAAGACAAACACCCTTCTTGTTTATTTCCAAGTAGATGATGGATTAAAACTGTTGCAAATTTCCTTCATTTATAAATAAAAAGCATATCTGATCTGTGCTGACTGTTATTCAAAGTTTCTTGAATTTATAAAGTTAACTGACACTATGAGTCAGGATATAATGAATTAGCCAAACAGCACAATGGTGACTAAATAGCCAAAAAGATAAAGGCAGAAATGAGATAGAGGCCCTTGAACAAAAGGAGCCAGTTCTGTCATCAGTGACCAGTTGTTTGAAGAAGACTTAAGAAGTAGCGACATAGGATAATCAGAAAATAGGGCAGGGTTAACTCATTACATCTGAGTGACGCCTCCAGGTGCATTAACTCCTACTGACACCTCTAGGCATCAAATATTGCTTGTTCATATTTGCATCAATAATTCCAAAACCATCTATTTGCAAGTTTTTTAAAGATTTTATCTTAAAGATTACATAATGGCACACTCAACTGCATTAATATTTGACATCTGTCTAGTGCAGGTAAATGGATATTAAATGTTGTTTTTATGACATTAACTTACATAGATATAATTTTCATAATTTTCTAAATCTCTCAACAACCAAGTAACACAGACAGAACTCCTCAGCCTCATATGAAAGCTCTCAGCTAGATGTATAAAATGTTGCTGACAGTGTGTGTGTAACTCAAGTGGATGCTGAGATACTGTAAGTTGTTTATAAAATATTACAACTTTAATAGTTACTGTGGTTAATGTGACTTAGAAAATTCAGTTTAAGACCTAGAACCTAAAGAATGCTTCCACTATAAAAATAGATTGTGCTGAAGAGTTTGTCATTTAAATTTCTTTCATAACCCCTATGGTTCCAGGGATATGAACATTTATTTGAAATTGAGAACATAATTTGATTCTGTCAAAGGGCTTAGTCTCCACCCATTGGAAGTTACACTGTAAACTTCCTGAGCAACATTGGAGTGAATGAGTTGAGGTAATAGTACTATTCAGAAATTAATTACATATTCTTTAGTTTAATATAATACATGATTTAAATATTAAGATACTGTTTAGTTTACATGCTAGCATTTTCTTCACAACTCCCAGTTTTATTCACTTATCACTTAGTTTAGATAAATAAAAGTGTGATCTCTGCCCGACTTGCTTTATCTGCTTTTCCTTTTAAGTTCAGTTTATGGTTTTGACATCAGCTGTTCTGCAGATAAGTTTGATACCAACAATAGCACAGAGCTTTATGAAGGCTGATTTATACTCATTGCCAAACCTAGTAAAGTCCAAGGACAGTAATTTTGTTCTTATGTCTTTTACTTCAGAAATGAAAAAAGGAAATGAAATGCAAAAGTCTTCTAGTAAGTGAATGATTCGATAGGTAAAAACACCTGCATGTTAAACAAAAGTACACCTCACGCCCATATCACAATATCAAGCTGGCAGTCATGACAAGCTAGGACAGTTGCTGCCTCTTACACCATCACATTCCACCATCGCTTTCAGAATAAAATGATACTTCTGACAAGGCAGTAGTGTAAGGAATTCAGGACCTATCCACACATATCATTCTGAAAGGAAAACTGCATGTACATTTGAAATCTGTCTTTTTATACAGTGTGTCTTTTTTCATTAATTCAAACCAAAGTTGTCCTTCTGTTTTCTATTTCACCTAATTCATAGGTGTCTTGGCACATCGTATGACTTTCTTAAAAATTTCACATTATTTTCTTTAGGAATTAAGCACAGCACCTGATATATCATATTGCACATAACAACACACTTTTTTAGCATAGGCTAGAATGCAGAGATAACCAAACACACAACCGTGATTGAGAAGAAAGCTGACATGTCTGTGTAGGACAATAACTGAACAGGGGAAAGTACGTGTAAGAAAGACCTTCACAGTATGTATAAAAGTCACATTGTTTTCTGTGTGTTTTTCTGCTGTTTCCTGAAAAAAAACAAAAAAAATTCTCTTTTCCCTCCTTTGCTAAACTAGATTAGTCCAGATTTCAGGTTTTGCTGAATTCCGGACTGTGGTATAGTTTCCTGTGTTGCCCATATCCTTACTTGGATAGGGGGAAGCTTCTCTGTTCACCAGTGAGAGTGGGGAGCTTTGAGCAGCCTATCTGTCCCTGGAGGAGTGGTCTCAGCCCTGAAACTAGTAGCTTATTGGCCGTTGTGGGTCAATTCCTATCTCTTTCAGTTTTCCTGCTTTAAAACCCGCATTTGCATGGTTTTGCGCCAGTATACAGCTCTGCATGGCTCCTCGTGGTGTCCTGCAGAGTGATACAGACAACAGAGAGACTCAAGAGAGACTTTTCCAGATTTAAGTATTTTTTCTCTGTTTTTTTGCTCCGACTGCCTTTTCCCACCTAACAAGTGAATTTCTAACTGATCTGTGCTTTAAAAAGTTTAAATTGCATTTGCCTTCTGCTTTTTACAGTTTTTGCACTTGTTTTATATCAATTTAAGTGGGTTTTGTATTGTATAACTGTTGTAGGCTACACGCTAAAGTGCGCTAGCCTGTTTATAGCATTTACAGTGTTTTTTGTGTGTTTTTCTGCTGTTTCCTGAAAAAAATATATATATTCTCTTTTCCCACCTTTGCTGAAATGGATTAGTCCAGATTTCAGGTTTTGCTGAATTCCGGACTGTGGTATAGTTTCCTGTGTTGTCCATATCCTTACTTGGATAGGAGGAAGCTTCTCTGTTCACCAGTGAGAGTGGGGAGCTTTGAGCAGCCTATCTGTCCCTGGAGGAGTGGTCTCAGCCCTGAAACTAGTAGCTTATTGGCCGTTTTGGGTCAATTCCTATCTCTTTGAGTTTCCCTGCTTTAAAACCTGCATTTGTGCGGTTTTGCACATAGAGCAGCATCGGGCAGCGCCGATTAAACGGGTTTAAACTATTCCCGGCTCCACGAAGTCTGCTCTTCACTTTTTCCCTTAGAACTGTTCTAAATCTCAAAGTAAGCACTCTATTTTCATTCTAAAGCCCTGCAGTTGCTCGTGTAAGTAATCTTATAAGTAAGCACTAATAAACTAAAGCACTACACCCTCTTATACTCCTTTTAAGTACTTGGCTCCTTATTGGTCCTTTTTGATCAGTCAAAAAGTAGTTCCTTTTACAATTCTGGCATGTCCAAAAGTCAGTTTCAGGTTTACTCTCCAGTCCAGCTGGTGAATCTGGGAATCTTGAGGCAATGTTACAACTGCCTTATGTACACAGACCACCCTCTCCTCCTCCCAACAAGCTCAAATATATGTGAGAGATGCAACTATATAGCCAAACTGGAGGCTAAGCTCTCTCAACCCAGTACTGGCGCAGTCAGTCAGGAGGAGAAGGTAACCACACACACACCACAAATCCTGTCTCACATAGACCTATTGCAACAGTAAACCAAACACATAAACACACAAAAACATACTCTGAGGCTCTAAATAAAAATCTGCCCAAGCAGCAGAGACCTCCAAAGCAGACTTCCAAGCAACTGCGACCCCACAACAATACCCACGTATCACATAGTTCACAAAGTCAGTGTGCCACACAGTCACAGCCCTTAAGGCTAAACAACACACCTAATACACTTGTAATAGGTGACTCTATTGTCAAACACACTGACATCCCACTCACCAGGCTGAACAAGGAGAAGGTCACTGTAAGCTGCCTGTCAGATGCCAGGATCCACCACATAACACAAGCACTCAGGTCACTCCAAAGCAAGTACAAATATGACTCCGTCATTGTCCATGCTGGTGTGAATGACCTGAGACGTACCTCCCTGGACTACATGAAAAGAGACATAGAGGAGCTCTCTGATCATGTAGCCCAGGCTGGTATGACCCTGACCTTGAGTAGCATCTTACCTTCACCAAGAATGATGCCACAGTATAAAGACAAAATGATCAATTTTAACAACTAGCTAAAGTATTGGTGTCATTCAAAGGGGATCCAGTGTCTGTCAGCCTGGGATGACATGCTCGACAAGCCAAGTTGCTTCGCTAGGGACAGCTTGCACCTGTCACCCCTGGGCTTTCGAATACTGGCTAAGGCTCTTGCCACTCCCATAGTGCCTTTTTTTAGGCAAGGCTCAAAAGACAAACCCACCTCCATAGACAACACAAGGAAAAAGAAACTAAGGGTAATGCTGCTCAATGCCAGAAGTCTAAACCTCAAGATGCACGCACTCAAGGCTTTCCTCAGTATGGAGAATATCGATATCTGTGCAGAAACCTGGTTCAAGGCTCCCGAGAGCACCCCAGCATTACCAGGTTATACCTCATACCATGCTTTTCTGCCCCAAAACTTGGACCAAACCACAAAAGGAGGGGGAGTATCCATATTCATCAAAGATACCCACACCTCCAGGTTAGTGGCACTGCATGAAGCATCAGAGACCATCCATGTGCAACTAACAGTGGGCAAAACTGCCTTTTCAGTTTGTAGCCTGCTACAGACCACCCCCCAAACTCAGGAACCCCACTCGGCTTTCCTGAGAACACTGGAGAATATGAAGGTCTCTCCAAACACCATCATATTGGGTGACTTCAACTACCCAAACATAGACTGGGAGCACTACTCAAGCCCCGACACCCACGCCCAACAGTTCCTAGAATTTATAAACTCAAATGCTATGGAACAACTGGTAACCACTCCCACAAGAGGGGAAAACATACTGGACCTGATCATCACCAACATGAGGACTCTATGTTCCATACCAGAGGTATAACCCTCATTGGTAAGATCTGACCATAAATTAATCTCACTGGACATCCATATCCCGTCCCCACCCCCAGCAAAGGAAACCATGGTGAAGAACTTCTCAAAAGCAAACTTCACACTTCTCAAAACCGAAGTGGAATCCTTCAAAGCCCCCGGGCCAGTGGAAAATACGGCCCAAACTGCAGAATCCTTTACAAAAGCATTCTATGGACACCTACAGGAATGCATGGATCATGCTATCCCAAATAAAACCAAGACACACTCCTCCAAAGGCAGGAGACCTGTCTGGTGGACCCCAGCCATAAATAACCTATACAACAGAAGGAGGAAGCTACTACATGATAGAGCAAAATCCCAAAAAGGGAAGGCATCTCTGATCAGTACTAGCAAGAAACTACGATCCCTCATAAAATCATCTAAGGCCAGCTTCGAAGGAAAAATTGCACAAGATGCTAAAGATAATCACAAGGCCTTCTTTAGTTATGTCAGGAACCTGGGTGGCAACTCCCAGATATGCTCTGAGTTAGTGCAAAATGACAAAAAATACACTGAACCCACAGACATTGCCAACATCCTGGCAAACCCACCCCTTCCCCCCTAAAAGAGCAAATGTCTGTCCCAACAGAGTGTAGCCTCCCTGACATCACAGATGCGCAGGTGAGAGCTGCCCTCTCCAAAGCAAAAATCACAGCATCAATGGGACCGGACGGTGTCCCGGGCTGTCTTACATGAGCTCCAAGAAGAACTGAACCCTCACATAAAGTCACTGTTCACTCTCAGCCTTACTACAGGATATGTACCCAAGGAATGGTGTACAGCAACAGTGGTCCCACTCCACAAAGGTGGTGCCACAATGGACCCCGGAAACTATCGCCCTATAAGCCTGACTAGCCTGGTTTGCAAAGCTATGGTGTGTATCATCATGGAACTCATAAACAAAGACATTGGGAACCTCCAAACACTGGATCCTACCCAATTCGGCTTTGTTAAGGGCAGATCTTGCCTCTTGAACCTGGTCAACTTCTTTGAAACAGTCACCAAGGCCATAGATGAAGGGAAGGTAGTCCACACAGCCTTTCTGGACATCGGAAAAGCCTTCGACACAATACCCCACTCGGGCATCATAAATAAGCTCACCAGCTTAAATATCAACCCCTATGTCACAAGATGGGTTGCAAACTGGCTCAGGGATAGAACCCACATGGTCAGAATTGCAGGTGCCATGTCAGACTCTAAACCAGTTACAAGTGGCATCCCACAGGGCTCAGTCCTGGGACCTCTCTTGTTTGGTATATATTTCTCTGAGGTACAGGCTAACACGGGAGGACTATGGCTGACCAAATTCGCAGATGACTGCAAACTGGATGTCATAATCGACTCGCTGACTGACACAAGCATCCTCCAAAAGGGTCTCACAGAGATGGAAAACTGGTGCCAGAGCCATGGCCTAAAGCTAAATGCCAAAAAGTGCATAGTTATCCCCTTTGGGAAAAACGAAGTGCCCACAAATTACCACATAGGTGGTAATCCATTAAGTACGGAAGAAGTAATTAGGGATTTGGGGACCCAAGTAGATAGCAATCTCTCCTTTGACAATCACATTGCCAAAGTGGTTAGAAAGACCTATATAGCCCACCTTATCACGAAAGGGTTCACATCTAGATCGAGAGGTCATTGTGCCCCTCTACTCATCACTCCTCAGGCCCATAATTGAATACAATGCCCCATTTGGGATGTACCTTACCCGACACCTGCAGCAACTGGAAAGACCCCAAAAGTACCTCACCAAGAGGATCAATGGACTCAAACAGATGCCCTATACAGTTAGGCTAAAGAAACTCCAGCTCTACTCAGTTTCTTACCACCTACTCACAGGCGATCTGTGCCTGACGTATAAAGCCATGTCCAAACCAGAATTAATGGACATGCTCCACCTCAGGAAATCCAAATCCCTTAGAGCCACATGCTCTAGGGACTTAAACCTCAGCACAGAAATAAATAGGACATGCTGGAGGGATAGATTCATATCTCAGAGGCTCCCCTCACTCTGGAACAAAATCCTAATCCATGTTAGGCAGAGCCACTCAATGACCCTCTTCAAGAGAAAGCTTGACGAGTGGATGGGAGATCGTAGGTTTACCCCTGGGGTCTCTTCTGTGTCCCTACTAGACAGAGGCGCAGTAAACTAACCTTAAAAGGGCCATCTTCTGTGACCTACTATACAGATGCACAGTCAACTAATCTAAAAGGGTGGCGAAAGCCAAACACACTATGGCTAGGCTTATAAATGCCCTAGGGCAGATAGCCTAGTATCAGCCTATGAACCTATGAACATAATATGCTGTTTATAACTGAAGCATGAAAAAGGACATAAAAGTTAGTTTATTAACTTGCAATTGACAAAAACTGAAAGGGTGCAACTGAAAAAATGTGACACTTAAAGAAAACAATACTTCAGGACACTGACAGTCTTTTTCCACCTCTCACCATGCCTTCCATCTAACCATCAGATGCTCAGCATTTCTCAAAGTGCAACTATCTAGTCGAATGGACTAAGAACACTGAAATAAATGGAAGGGCAGTGCAGTGTTTCATAATGTGAATACTGAGTACCTTGTAAGAATAAGGAGTGCTGACTAAAGGAATCATAGCAGTATGGAAACTTTTGTCATGATATTTTGTGGTAGGACAAATAAAACAATAGTACTAACCACTTAGATTGAAGCAAGAGCTTTAGAATTATGCAGAACATGTATAAAGATATGATGAAAAGCACCTGCTGTTTTGAGCTTCTAGCCATAACAGTTCTTAAGAATTTGGGGCAAGCTTCACTGCCATTTGGTTGCTATATACAGTAGGCTACTGTACCATACCTCTCAACCATTTAGTGCAAGAACTCTGGACAAAGCCTAACAAAAATAGGGCCCAAAAATAGGGACATTTCCTAAATATTGCTCTTATAAACTTAAAAAGTTACTAGCGTTACAGGGTTTCTTTTAACATACATTTTCTGAAGGATTTGAAGTCTGAAACTCAAATGTATGTCATTATTTAGTGACTTCAATCCTCAGATCATCTCAGTGATTTGCCAGAAAACCATAAATTTTATGAGGAATGGGCCAAAAATATGATTCAAAAATCTGGACATTCTGTGAAAATCTGTACAGTTGAGAGGTATGTACTGTACATATCTGTAACCACAAAAAAAGTTCAAAATAACTGTTAAAAACAGTCATTATGTACTTGTCTGGTCTTTATCAATTCACTTGTAGACTGTTGAAACTCAGGCAAGATAATATATGCTAGGACGACAAGACAACATTCTCAGCTTCTTTGCTCAAGTGTCTAGAGAAAAGCCAAACATAATGGGAGGACAAAGGCCCAAAATAGGAGGCAGATTATTAAATATTACTATAATTTACTTAGAACATTACTACAGAAATGTTTTGCATGAAAATCTGTCTTGTAAAAAGTAATCAGCACGATGTCTGTTTTGCATAAAAATCTATTTTCTAAAACGTAATCAGCATGGTGTCTGGCATTACTGACTTACTGTAATCATCAGTAATTTACCAGAAATTCAGAAATGTTTAAGAGTAGCATGGAACCAGGCATGTTCTGCAAAATCTGGGACAGTTGAGAGCTATGGAAGAAATAATTTTAAAAGGGCTATAACGACTTCATAGCAGCATTATCTACACAGCTCAAGCCACTTATATTTTATTGCTGTTTACCTAGTAATTGTGTTATGTACAATAATACCCATTTTCAAAACGTCCTTTGAATAATGCAAACAAACTTGAAAGGCATAGGTAAATCATAACTATATATATGCAATAAAATGACGCATAAAAAAGAACATTTTAGGAACACTAATGAATCTGCTCATTTTTAAGTTAAAAATGCCTCAATTAATAAGAGCAAAGCTTTACAGACTGAGGCTAAACACAAAATACCTAGCCATCACAGCATTTCTTTTTATTACTTTTCCCCACGATGCTGATAGTATAAAGCATTTACAACTTCTGACATGTTTGTATTGTGGATGTGTAAAACATTCCTTTGTTATTAATAAATAAACAGTCCTGTAATGGACTGATTTTAGTATGCCAGTTGGCATACCTTTGTAGATGTTACATGATACTAACTTACTTTAGGCTATGCTGTCATTTTATGCGTTATTAAAGTTGCCATTCTGATTCAAATGTTTGCTGACATTATTAACATCAATGAAGAAGATGAATGGATAGTCATTGATGTACATTGTGACATGGTGTCACAACTTGGATCTTTTTCAAATAAAAGCCATTTCAGAAAATAAATCAATACCAGTAACTTGAGTGAAGACCTTTGAGTTCACAGTAAGCTGTTTTACTCCCCCCCCCTCCAAAAAAAAAAAAAAACAAATAGCCAGTTTAACATGCAAAGCAGTTGTTTTGCGAAATATCTAAACTGTAACCCTAAATAGCAAACTCAGAAAAAGCATCATACTGGCCAAAGTAAGTATGTACATAAAAAGCAGAGCAAATGTAAGCTTAGCAAATGCAGGAGCTATAACCATTTACATGATGAGTTATATCAGTGTGTGAACATAGCAGGAAGTATAACAAATGCAGCAAGATAGAACATTTTCCTGTCATTTTCAAAAGTAATCCAGTGAAAGAAATGGTGACTGAGAGAAAGTTTTGAAAAGTGTTCATAAAATGTTTTGCCTGGATTTAGCGACTCGTGACAAACATTGAATCCGATGGGCAAGACAAATTCCTAGCTCAAGGAACCCCAGTAAACTGTAAGACTGATACAGGTACTAATGTTACAGTAAATAAAAATAAAATAAAAGTACAGAGCCTGCAAGGCTTAAAATAAAATCAATTTTTAATACACAAAAGAACAAGGTAAAACAAAGTAAGCGCTTTCATGGTTCTCACACCGCTTCATCAGACATTCTCAATACATAAAGAAAGCAATTAAATAAGATTACAAAGAAACAATCAAACCAATAAAAGACAAGCCTCTATTTAAAAAAGACTATACTAGTGTTTCAGAGGGTGTGCCTTCAAAAAAGGTTTTAAAATAAAAACACCATTGAGACCTGGATGTCTCTGCATTAAGAAGCAGTATCCATTTCTTTTCTATTCTGCTGCTTCTGTACGATTGGGTAGGTCACCGCCCCTCATGTCTAAAACCTGAACTACAAAAACTATAAAAACATGTGTTACCCCATTTTTTAAAGTATGTAATACCAAAGCATTACTTTCTTTTTTTATTCCTAATGTCCCTTTGGGGTATTTACTTGCTTTTATTGTACTATTCCGAGTCGTGTTGTTGTTTATTTTTTATTATAGTAATGATAGAGTACTGTCACATGCTGCTTATAGAAGCAGCCACAGCTGCATAAAACAGAAACAGAGATATGTAGGCTTGCAGGCATACTCGAGTGTTTTGGAACATCCCTAGCCATGTCTGAGAGGAAGGGACGCATGTATGAGTTTATGGTTTATCCATACATAACTAATCTGCTTATTTGAGCTCTGGCATGTAAGTTGTATCTTAGTGCCAGAATAAGTTAGGTTAACATGAATGTGTTTGGTAAAGATAAAGTTAAAGCATAACACTATCCCATATGCCTTGATGACTCATAAAAAAGTGACATTTCCATTTCTAATAATGCCAAGGGGAGAGACAGAACATATCTGAATGCAAAAACTTGTGATTGAAAGTGTAACTGTATGATTGAATGTTGTGCTGCCATGGTTACAACCATTAAAAAGAATGTCAATGTAAGAATGTGCTTTGGCCTTAAATAAAAAGTGAAATGGTGCAGTTATGAGAGACAGGTTTATTCTACCCACCCCAAAGAGCATTATGCTTAAACTGATTGTTAGAAAAATATGTATTAATGTGTGTTTGCTTAATGCTAATTAATAATCAAAGGAATTAATACGCTTTTCATTCTATTTTTCATGCACTGTATTATATATAAATTGAGTTTCATATGAGACTGAAAAAGATGCTTTTTGAAAACTGCAGTATGCTTTCTGAAACTTGCAAGTTGCCCTCTGACCTAGTAACTGCTAGCACAGCAATATTCATGTTTATGCCTTTTGGAAATGTACTTGAGAAGCAGGTGCTTATCTGCTAAGTCAGGAACGAATGAATGAACAATACTATATTCTGTAAATGTAATGATTTTAGACAGTCAGCTCTGTTCGAAGCTTGGGAACATGTGCAGCTGCAGTAACTTAGAGATAAAGTAGACAAAGGATTATTAGAGAAATGAACTGCTAGCATTGTGCTTGAATTAGCCATAGTACCTTGAATGGTAACATAACATGTATCTAACTGGGAGTAATCAAGGCCATGTTGTTTTCCTCAGGAAGTTTCACATAAAAATTGATAAATCAGCAGAAATTCATGGGAATGATGGTCAGCAGATGATGATGAAAAAGGTGGTAATCTGTTACGTCAGCTTGGTAGGCCATAACCAGTTTGAGAATGTATAAAAATGAAAGTATTTCCTGTTTCTGATCAGACAAACTCTGTAATAGCACGTTTTTGTCTCCTTGCTGCAAGATTAAAGTGCCTTAACCTGAACCTACCGTGTTTTGATAATTTTTAAAGTATATTTTTCCTTTGACAGTTTGGTCCTTCGGACCAGAAAGTACCTCTCGCTCTAGGCCTAGGTCAGAATTGGGCTCGGTGGCATGCATCCGTACGGAGAAGAGGCCAAATCGGCTCTTCTGTTCTGAAAGACCTCCGACTGAATTGTCGTTCGAAAGAGGCCAGCCATTGTTTCTGATCTGGGATTGGAGGATGAGTCAACGATCCGGTGGATCAACTCATGGAGGGTCAGGTAAGGAGGAATTACCTTATTTCTGTTTTAAGATCAGGGACTAATTACAGAACTGTTTTTTGTCAGGTAGATTTGCATGTGCAGATCAGGGACAGAAAAAGGGGTTACTGTTTTTTGTCATAGATCAGGGAAACAGAATAGGTAGGCTGTTATTCTAGATAAACTGTGAAAAGGTATAGAACTGTGGTACCACGTGATAAAAAGGGTTACGTAACAATTTACAGCTTAGCTAAGGCAACAATGGGAAATCAGTGTACAAAAAGCTCCTGAGACCCGCCCCTAACTGAAGACGCAAAGTATATGCAATTACAGCGTGCCGACAATGTTAAGTATTATACAAGATGGGTTGATAAGTATAAATTTGATGGTAATTTAGATAAACTTGCACTTATTAAACTTGTCAGGCAACTAAAAACAGATGCAAAAGGTCAATTAAAAAAGCAATGACAATTAGGAGTCCCTCAGGCACATAGGTGGCTTGAGGAAGCAAATCGTAGGGAACAAAAGATTAAAAATTCAAAAACAATGTTCTTAGACAAAGAAGATAATAACTTGGTAATAGCAACGGCCCCTCCTTTGCCCCCACTACTTCCCCTACCAGAATATGAAGCGAGCGGACAGGCTGACCCACCTCCGCTATATCCAGCTGTCTCTACGGCATCAAAACTATTTGTTAGGGATCCTATCGAGACAAGGTCTCGAACACGTGACTTGAGAAAGGAGATTGAACTATGTGAAGTAAATAGACAATCACGAGCTATGAGTGAGGAAGAAGTATGTCCACTCATAGAAGTGCCAAATCCTCAGGCAGGACAGGCAGGGCAGGATCCGACTCTTTTAGTTTATAGACCGTGGACACCGGAAGATATCCGGAAATCCACAGAGAGAATTCCCCATCCGAAAGTGAATTTTCGAAAATTTTTAGAAGACTTACAGGGTATGAGATTAAGTTACCATTTGAATGAAGAAGAAGTAGAAAAAGTAGTTAGACAAGTTGTGGGTCCAGATTGGCACATGATCAGTGGCGACTGGAATCCCCGTGACGCACAGCTTAGACCACTCCCACATACTAATGCAGAATTGGATGGCAGAATGAAAGGTCTGACAGACCGAATCTCTGAAAAATGGAAGCCTAGGGCTGATTGGACTTGTATTAATCAGTGCATTCAACAAGAAGGTGAAACAGTTGATAGATATTATGCTAGATTATTAGAGTGTTTTAATAACCACTGTGGAATGCAGATACTGGAAAACCAGACACAAGATTCCTCATATGAACAACAGTTAAAGAATGCATTCTTGAAGGGTAGTATAACTCCCATTAGCAGCTTTATTACAAAGCACATGGTAGATCATCGTACAAGTAGACTACAGCCATTACTTGAATATGCTAGACATGCAGAGAGACATTTTAATAGTAAAAAGAAAAAGAAAACTCAAGTATTTTCGGCAGAAGATGGGTCAGAAGTATTTGTAGTACAAACTGGGAGAAAGGGTAAGAAAAATGCCCAGGGAAATAAGCAATCTGACAAGCGATCAGAAGATTTTGAAGAGAGAAAGAAAAAAGGTGAATGTTTTAAGTGCGGGAAAAAAGAACATTTAGCAAGGGATTGCAGGCTAAATAAGAAGGTGACTACAGAAAATAAGGAAGATGAGGAATGACTATATGATAGTCAGGAATCACTGAATGAAAATAAGCAGAAAAGACAGGTGCAAATATGATAGCAAGGATAGAGGATGTGACAGAAGGGGTAGAGGATGTACATGAATTTGCAGACATTGAAGAAAATGAAATCTTGGACTTAGCTTTATTGAGCCTAGAGCTATACTTAGCAGATACAAAACCGGAAGTGACGCTTCTGGTGGAGGGGAGGGAAGTCAACTTTTTGTGTAACTCAGGGGCCTCACGGACCCTGATACACCCTTCCAAATTACCGGAAGATTCAGAATCACCAGATTATATCCTGGTGAAGGCAGCTAATGGACAGCTGTATCGGGAACCACTCTCCCATGACATAGCGATAACAGACCCGTTTCAGGGATGACCCAGAGAAGTAAAATTGTGGTTTCTGCAAAATGCCCAGTAAACCTTTTGGGTAGAGACTTAATGCAGATATTTGGTATAGCCGTAGTTCCAACCATGCAGGATATGGAAGCACAGCGACAAATGGATACTTTTGTAGTGCGACCGGAGGGTGAGACATATTATTGGTACAGCCAGGACTTAGTTATGACTGGTCCAGGGGCAGTAACCGAAGAACTGATGAACGTAGCCATCAGTAAGTCCTCCTCCCTCGACATTGACAAACAGCATTTGTTGCATTGTACTCTATATTACTGTAATAGACCAGGACCTGATAAAGATTATGAGCAGAATTTGTTTCAGAACCATGCGAACAGACTAGTGTTACGAAATTTGTACTGGGATGCAGATGGAAACAGTGTAGTAAGCTGTTCATTGCCCCAGGAATTTTTAGCATTTTACAAATCTAATCGATTACCACATGTTAGCTTAACTAAAAATAGAAATTTGAAATGGGCAGACTTAGGTGACAGAGTCACAAGATGGGAAAAGCAGACAGAATTAGAGCTCTCCGAACAAGGAGTACAGAAACAGAAATTGAATTGGATCACACAGACACACCCAGCTGTGCACTCACAGGCTAGTGAGAATAGCTGAATATTACTCTTATTAGAAGAAGAGGAAAAAGCCTTGCGAAGCATATCAGACATTCTCTGGTCAACAGGGAAATCAGATGTAGGACTTATACGAACAGCAAGACCAGTTACTATTACGCCAAAGTCAGCATTTAGACCCCAGAAAAGACAGTATCCCTTGAGAAAGGATGCAGAGATAGGAATCAAACCTATAATAGCAGCCTTACTTAAGGAAGGAGTCTTAACAGAATCTCCTGATTCACCATGTAATACACCCTTATTTCCTGTGAGGAAAGCAAACGGGGAATGGCGTATGGTCCAAGATTTACAGGCTGTAAATAATGCAGTCATACCCAGGGCACCAACGGTGCCAGATCCGCACACCTTACTGAATGATTTAAAGCCTCAACAAAAGTATTTTTCTGTGGTAGATATTAGTAATGCATTTTTCTCAATACTGATGCACCCCGACAGCCAGTATTGGTTTGCATTTACATTTCAGGGGAAACGGTATACATATACTAGATTACCACAGGGATATTGTGAAAGTCCAATGATATTTGCACAAGAAATGGCAAGCAACCTGGCGGGATTTATCCCACCGAGAGGTAGTCAAATTTTACTTTATGTAGATGACATTCTGCTGGCAGCCCCCACCCAGCAAGAATGTAAAGAGGACACCATAGCATTATTACAGTTTTTAGCTACTCAAGGTCACAAAGTAAACAAGGACAAGCTACAACTTTGGAGAAAACAAGTTAAGTACTTGGGATATGTAATATCCAAGGAAGGTAGAATATTAGACGAAGATAGAAAAACAGCAATATTACAGGCACCTAGTCCAACTACCAAGAAGGAAATTATGTCCTTCCTGGGAACTACTAATTTTTGTCGAAGCTGGATACCAAATTATGCTTTGGAATCTGCTCCGCTGACCAATTTAATATTCAAAAAGCCGATGGCAGCACAGGATTTATTACAATGGACACCAGAAGTAGAAGCAGCTTTCTGCAAGCTGAAACAACTGATAGCATCATCCTTAGTTTTAGGATTACCAAACTATCATAAGCAATTTATTCAAACTGTAGACTGTAAGCAGGGTTATATGACATCAGTATTGACACAGCAACATGGGGACAAGCAACGCCCCATAGCTTATTACTCATCACAGTTAAACCCAGTGGCGCGGTCCCTGCCCCACTGTGTACAAGCAGTAGTTGCAGCTGCAATGGCAGTACAGGCTTCGGCCTCAGTAGTGTTATTCCACCCTCTCACATTGAGACTGCCTCATGCAGTCGCAATTATTTTACTGCAAGAAAAAGTAGCATATCTTTCTCCTGCTAGACATCTTTCCTGTATGACTATACTGTTGAGCCAACCTCATATGACAATTGAACGATGCACAACCTTGAATCCGTCAACCTTGCCCCCAACACCTGCAGATGGCAAACCACACTGCTGCCTGCAGGAGATTGAGCAAAAGACATTACCTAGACAAGACCTTACAGATGTTCCCTTGGATGATGCCGAGGTGACATACTATGTGGACGGCTCGTGCAGGAGGGGTCCTGCAGAACAGATCCTAGTGGGGTATGCAGTCATTTCTGATACTGAAACTTTAGAAGCAAAATCTTTACCACACAATTTATCTGCACAAGCAGCAGAGTTGATTGCCTTGACAAGGGAATGTACCTTAGCAAAAGGTAAGAAAGTGAATATTTTTACTGACAGTCAGTATGTTTTTTCTACTGTACATGTTTTTGCGCAGCAGTGGAAAAATAGAGGAATGATAACATTTACTGGTAAACCAATTAATCATGCACAATTTATTCTAGACTTATTGGACTCTATTCAGTTACCTCAGAAAGTAGCTATTTGCAAATGCGTAGCTCATACCAAGCAACAAGATAAAATTTCAAAAGGTAATGCACGAGCTGATACAGCTGCAAAACAGACAGCTTCAGCCCCAGAAGCTTTTCTTTTGAGTGAGGAATTACAAACCTCTGAGATTTTAGATTTAGAAATGTTAAAAAAATGCAGACACTTATTACAAATGTAGAAAAACAGAAGTGGATAAAACGAGGAGCAATCCTTGAAAAAGGACTGTACATCTCCAAGGAAAAGAAACCAATTTTGCCCTCTAACTTGTTTAGATATGCAGCTTCGTTGAGCCATGGGCAGAGCCATGTCTCAACTGGGGGGATGGTACAGTTAGTGAATCGAGTATTTACAACATATGGATTTACAAACTACACAAAAAAAATTTGTGCAGCATGCCATGTTTGTAACAAGCATCATGCACAAGGGGCATTGAAGCCTAAGCAAGGGAATTTCCCTACATCACCGTATCCATTTCATACTATTTGTATGGATTTCATAGAACTGAATAAATGCTAGAATAAAAAGTATTGCCTTATCATTATAGATATGTTTTCCAAATGGGTGGAAGCTTTTCCAACTAAAAATCCAGATGCAGCTACTGTTGCAAAGGTCCTTGTTAAAGAAATCATACCCAGATTTGGCATACCGGAAAAGATTTATAGTGATAACGGTACACATTTCGTGAACCAAGCAGTGCAACAACTTAGTCGCTATTTTGGAATATCATTAAAAAATCACTGCGCCTACCACCCCTAATCTGCAGGATTAGTTGAGAGGCATAATGGGGTGTTGAAGAACAAACTTAGGAAGTTGATGACTGAGACACAAAAGAACTGGGTGCAATGTTTACCTCTAGCACTGTTGAGCATGAGAACTGTTCCAAATGCAAAGGGATTGACTCCTTTTGAAACTTTGTTTGGGAGGGCATATTATACACCTCAGTGGAAACCTCTCATGTCTACAGAGCAAGAGGCTGACAGTTCACTTGCAGGGTATATGAGACGATTTTTGAATAACAAACTTTTGCAGTTAAATTCTGTTTCAGATAAAGAGCAACCAAAATTGGAAGCACCAGTAGCCCCAGGCACTTGGGTCTGGGTGAAGATTGTGAAGAAAAAGAACTGGAGTTCTCCGAAGTGGGAAGGACCGTACCAGGTACTACTATCAACACCCACTGCAGTCAAGATCGCAGAGCGAGCTTCCTGGATTCATTTGACGCACTGTAAACTGGTTAAGAAATTTGAATTGGACAAAAACTTTGTTACTGTTGTACAACAAGAACATAATGGCCAGGTACAGAGTGAATAGAGACATTGAGCAACCTCAGAAAACTTGTATGATCATTTTAATAGCTATGCTAATCACACTGTTCTTTTTGTTGTGGCCACTCCTTTTTCCTGCCACAAAAGTTGAACTGATTAGACGTAATGAACCAAATATATACTGGCATCTGAACTTTAACACTTATCAGGCAATTACACGTGTGTATGCCAACAGCATACGGGGGTTTATTGATGGCTGCTATCCCCCTGGGGGTCAATGAGACCTGGGAAAATCTGTTTTTTGACACAGTTGCTATTAAAGCACATGATAAAGTAGCACTGTATTTGCCTGTGACACAAAAAGGAATTGTATGTTTTTACAAAAATGACACCATCCAAGTGGGATGGAGTAAGTGTAATGTTACAGTACAGTATAAATGTTATAGAAAACCAAACGATTTGAGTGGATCTTGTAGTACAGATTATGACTCATTTTTGAAATCTATGCATAAGACTCTTGATCAGGTACAACGCAATCCTGTACTTTTTAAACAGTTATCTGTAATAGATAGGAAAATGTTTCATGCAGGGCAGTCATTTCATAACAAAGTAACAACTAAAGTAGAGGACTGTTATTTTGTGTGTGGTAAAAAAGCATATAAATGGTTACCTGAGAATTGGTCTGGCAGTTGTTTTTTGGGGTACCTGGTTCCGGCCATCCGACACACTGCAGTTTTGCCTCAGGGAAACATTTGAAATACCTGAGACGTGACCAAAAAGACTGTTAAGAAACCTGAGAATCCAGTGGGATAGATCAAAGCAGGCTCGAAAGACCATCGTAACGTGGGAACCAAACTTGCGCACATGGACTTGAGTGATGCTGTCATATCCTGGGCAGGTATATTACCTGCATATGGTGCAGTTAAATCGATATGGGAGCTGCAAAAACTGTCGAAACTTCTCGAAGTAATGAGTAATGTGACTTTTTCTGCTCTTCAACTGATAACTGATGAACTGAATGCCATGAGAACTGTAGTACTCCAAAACTGAATGGCTCTTGACTTCACCCTAGCGGCAAGGGGTGGGACGTGTGCTTTAATCAAAGAAGAATGCTGTGTGTTTATTCCTGACCATCAGCATGAAATTAACGATCATCTCAAGGTGATTCAGCAAGTGTCGGCCATGACCAAACCAGGCCCAAACCCTCTGACAGACTTTTTCCAGAGTGCATTTGGGGCTTGGGGTTCCATCTTTATGAACATATTGATTGCCATTGGGGTAGGATTACTCCTAATAGGAGTTTGTGTTTGTTGTGGAATCCCCTGCATGAAGAAATTAATCAAAGAATTCATAGATATATCAGTATCTGAGACTATGTATCAAAGTACTGAATTTGAAGAGCTGCTAGAATGTGAAACACTTTCATAAAAGTTTAAACTGTATGACTTTCTTAACTGCAAATCTTGAGTGGAAGAGGTTAGGAAAAGAAGCAAACTGTTTTATTCTTTTTTGAAAATAGAATTAAAAAGTATTAACAGGAGGGAAATGTTAGAAAAAATATGTATTAATGTGTGTTTGCTTAATGCTAATTAATAATCAAAGGAATTAATACGCTTTTCATTCTATTTTTCATGCACTGTATTATATATAAATTGAGTTTCATATGAGACTGAAAAAGATGCTTTTTGAAAACTGCAGTATGCTTTCTGAAACTTGCAAGTTGCCCTCTGACCTAGTAACTGCTAGCACAGCAATATTCATGTTTATGCCTTTTGGAAATGTACTTGAGAAGCAGGTGCTTATCTGCTATGTCAGGAACGAATGAATGAACAATACTATATTCTGTAAATATAATGATTTTAGACAATCAGCTCTGTTCGAAGCTTGGGAACATGTGCAGCTGCAGTAACTTAGAGATAAAGTAGACAAAGGATTATTAGAGAAATGAACTGCTAGCATTGTGCTTGAATTAGCCATAGTACCTTGAATGGTAACATAACATGTATCTAACTGGGAGTAATCAAGGCCATGTTGTTTTCCTCAGGAAGTTTCACATAAAAATTGATAAATCAGCAGAAATTCATGGGAATGATGGTCAGCAGATGATGATGAAAAAGGTGGTAATCTGTTACATCAGCTTGGTAGGCCATAACCAGTTTGAGAATGTATAGAAATGAAAGTATTTCCTGTTTCTGATCAGACAAACTCTGTAATAGCACGTTTTTGTCTCCTTGCTGCAAAATTAAAGTGCCTTAACCTGAACCTACCCTGTTTTGATCATTTTTAAAGTATATTTTTCCTTTGACACTGATTAATTTCAAAGTATTCTCCACATGATATGCATGATTGCAAGGACAATGTCAAATACAAACAACTTCAAAACACAGCTTTAAACCTACCTCTCCTCCAAATGGAAATGTAACTACATTCTCCCAACCAAAAACTCTTTAACAAAAGACCCTGGGTGGGTATCCTCCTGAGTTCCTAAGCACCTTATAGCTGGCTATAATCTTCTATAGCTAATTCCCATATGACCTCTCACACTCTGTTCATATTGTAAATAGCTTTTGACTTTGACTTTAACTGTGTGAATTTGTTAAAATGTATCTGCACGATATTTTTCCACTACGGGCAATATTGCTCACACTTTGTATTATTTGATATGTATTTGTAGTTGTACCCTATTTTTATTGGACTGCTATCTTTACTGTAATCTGTTTAATGGAGCTTTTCCCTCTGGGCCTCCACTGAAAACGGGCTCTCTAGGCCCAGTAGACTACCCCAGTAATCAAACTGGAAATAAATAAATAAATAAATAAAGTAGGTTTTGGCAGATACCCATTGAGAAAGACAGTCAAAGCTAACAACCTTCATCAGTCCATTTAGGTGGTTTTGTTTTAAAAGACTGCCTTTGTATAAATATGTGAACATAAATGACAGGATGAAAGGGTATGATGAGTTGTCACACGTTTGATACATCAGTCTGGTCCTAACAAAGAGATGTATGATACTAGATTAGACGCAGTGCCCTAAACCATTAAAAATTCCAGTGTGAATATAATAAAGATAAAACTGTTTTATAAAGTCTAGGATTCAACACTTCTATCACATTATTAGTGAAATCAGACCAGATACACTGAAGCTCAGAACAACAGCAATAAAAAATATAACTTGTTTAACTGAGTTATATCAGGCCTTAAACATAATACATTTCTTGGGCATATTTGGATTAGATCTGTTTACATCATTATGTATACTGATAGACTTACTATAGAAAGTTGTACCCTGGTTGTGGGATAATGCTCAGATATAAGCCTTTACCAAAGTTAAACAAATGCTAATGACTGCTCTGGTGCTTACCTCCAATGATATTACCAAATTGACAGTTGTGAGTACTGAAGTCAGTACAGTAGTTATGGTGTAGGTGGAGCTTTACTCCTGATGGATGGACATGTGTTGAGACCAGATGGTTATTGCTTCAGAATACTAACTGATGCTGATAAGAGATATTAGCTGATAAGGAAGATTGTCTTGTGATTGTGTAAGCATCTGAGGAGTGCTCCAGATGTCTGTTGGAGCTAGAGAGTTTCCAATTCAAGACAAGCAATCTGCATGAGTAGAAACCATTAACTATGTTTGACGTTATCCAACAACCTAGTATGTGACCAGACACAATCTGATAATGAAGATGTTCCTGCTTATACGCAAAGCATTAGCTACAAAAGGCTAGAAAAACAAAAACAAGACAGTGAGTTACAGACATTAAATATGTAAAGGATACAATGTCTGACCATTGTACGCATTCTCCACTATCAGAGCACTACTGCCTAAACATGATAGGTTGGTACTGTACCAAGGCATAATTGTTGTTTCCTCTTCACAACAGGCTGAAATGTTAAAGCAAATACATGAAGGATACCAAGGCCTCACTAAATGTTACAAAAAAGACAAGATATTTGCATGGTGACCCAGTATCAGTATGGACATTGCAAACCGTATCCCAAAATGATAGTTTGGCATTATTCACAAATCACCTGAGAGGAAAAAACATTACTGCCAGCATGCTAAGTCATGGAAGTTCAAAGACAAGAACAACCTTGTAATAATAGACTATTAGTCTGAGGATTTAGAAGATTTAGACCTTTTGGTTTCCAGGTAACATTAACAATTATTGCACTTCCACTTGCATTCATTCTAGTTGTTTTAATCCACCAATGAATAATAATGTCCTAATTTTTGAGAAGTTATATGAACATGAGATCAGAACTATTTTGGATAACTCTAAGGGAAATAAACTTTTTTATTTGACAAAACAGGAATAATCAGTGTTTAATGATGTTCGTTCCGATAACACTATTCGAGTTTTAACTCCTGATAAAGGCAGTGGCTTGGTTTTAATGGACAAATCTGACTATAATAGTAAAATGCTTGATCTATTGATTGCTTAAACATCAAACAAAATTTATATCACAATGCCCCAGTAATATACAATACAAAAATTGCTCTGTCAGCTTTTGCCGATGACCTCAACATTTATTGTACAGCGCCGACCACAGACACCAAAAAAATACTAGCCGCTATCGAAGACTTCTCATTAATTTCAAACTATAAAATTAATCTTAAAAAAACTAACATCTTCCCTTTAAAAACTCCGAAACCTTTCTCACTGCTCCCATTGATAGGCCAGATAAAATCTAAAGAAAAAATTAAATATCTAGGGATTACATTCTCTACAGATAATAAAGACTTCTATCTCAATAATATCAAACAAAAGTGGGATCACATTCTACTTGATCTAAAAAGATGGAAAAATCTGAAATTACCATCATTAGCTAAAGTAGCAATTATAAAAATGAATATATTGTCCAGATTTTTATATATCTTCATGTCTTCCCACTTATCAATACCTAAGAAATTTTTCAAACAAATTCACACTGAATTCGCAAAATTTATATGGGAACCAAAAAAAAGTAGAATCTCATATGACAAACTGATGACTCCAAAAAACAAAGGTGGATTAGACCTACCAAATTTCGAAAACTACTATTCAATCATAAATGCTAATAGAATTCTGAGAATTGCAAACTACAATAAGTTAGAAACCAGCTGGGCCCCAAATTGGGTGAAAATAAGTTTTAAACATATTGAAAGCCTGAATATAAATCCTAAATCAATACCCTTCTTAAGTAATAAAAACATCAAAGCATATAACCTTTTGGAATGCCTTAAAAACTCTATAATAGTAACACAAAATCTTTTTAAGTCACTGAATCTCCTACAACCCATGATGATACTACAACCTATTCATAAAAATCCTAATCTAAAAATTAATAATCAGTTAATAGACCTGGAAAAATTCCCACTTATAATTAATATAACACTGCAAGATCTCTACCCATATTTTAACTGTTCTAATAATGAAATAAGCGACCAAATGGGGCTTCCCAAACCTTATTTGTTGATCTTAAGACAAATTAAAGAATTGTGTATAGGCTACCTATAGGATACAAACATCAATAAAGATGACCTAATGAAATGTAACTCATTATACCAAGCCATCATACAACACAGTAAATTTATAACATGTTCATATAGAATGATCAAGGACCTGCAATACCAAGAACACATACTTTTGTCAAACTTTTGGAAAGAAAAAATACCATCGGTAGAAAATCATAAAATATTACAAGCATTTAACCTAACAATAAAATCCATACCTCTTCAAAAGTTAGGATTTACCCAACTCATGATATATAACAATGCTTATTATACACGCCTTAGACTACACAAGTTTAACTCTAGAAACTCCAAATTCTGCCCATACTGTAAAGATGAGATTGCTGACCTTTTACATATGTTCTGGAGCTGTAAATGTGTATACAAACTTTGGAACTCCCTGAAAGTACAGCTACAAAAGATGGGATACCAATCATCAACACTCACGTGGGAATTCACGATACTCATATTCCCCCAATTAACCTATCCAAAACTCAAACAATTATCCTAATCAATATCTTCCTATTAATGAAATTGTACATAGCTACAAACTGGTTGACCCCATCTAAAATCTCATGGAATAACTTCAGGAAGCTAACGATAAGGCATATATTAGCCCACAAGTACATAATAAACAGACAAAACAAAATCCCTAACATTTTGAAACGTTGGGAACAAATTTTTAACATAATACTTGCATAAATAATTAATTCTAGAAAACAATTACAACATATACAATAAAATCATAACATGATATAGCACTATTCTAACCTGATGGTATAACCCTGGAGAAAACAAAGCTTATCTCTTTCTATACTAGCATAATATAAAAGCATTCATGTAAATAGTGTAAATATGTTGTTAAAATATTGTGGTTATAACAGTCATATAGAACCTGTGGCTACTTTTGTTGAAATGATGTATATTGAAAACAAACAATAAAGAAGTATTATTGAAAAAAAAAAGTATTTCTACTACATCCAGAGCCATCCAAGCTAAGATAAGCTACTTTATTTGAGTTTTTGCATATGTACTTGCTATTAATTGTGATTGATACTGTTTCACTGCATTTTTAAATTTAAAGTTTTTAAACAATTTTATGACAGAAAAAAAATCACTCTTTTTCTAAGTCTATTGGTTTTTGAACTGCTTAGTTTCTAAATCTTCTTGCAAAAGGGTGATCTAGCCAGAAAAGCTCTTATGTGAATGTGAAAAGCAAAAATAAAAAAACACTGAGCTTGATCGAAGGAAGGACACTGAGGAAACTCGGAGCTATAATATATAACATTAAGTATCCTGTTTTTTGTTTATTTTGTTCTTTATTTTTATTTATTTTATTTATTTTACATTTGTTAACCGGGCTAGTCTAGCTGGATACATGTCCATTTTCAGTAGAGGCCCGGGGAGAAAAGCTCCAGGAAAAGACATAAAATAGACATATCAAAGTCATAATACATCCAATTAAAAATACAAAAGGTGATAACGGGAGAAATTAGAAGATATAAATGTTAAAAAAAACAAAATATATATATATATATATATATATATATATATATTTTTTTTTTTTCTCTCTCACTGTCTCTCAAATGCAATAGACAGTGAGGATATGCAGTATATACATACATTTTATTAGCAATGTTATGGTATTTTGTATCAGTAGGGTAGTATTAGAAGTTTCAGAGAAGTTATTAGTTTAGAAGGAAGGAAGTTAGTCAGGGTTAGTACAGGTGCATAGCCAGTGTGTCTTAAGAAATAACTTTAGTTTCTTTTTAAAGAGTGAAAGAGAAGTTTGAGTTGTAAGTTCAGTAAGTAATAAATTCCATAGCTTGCCTACAGAGTTAGAGTATAGGGAGTCACCTGATGAGTTATTGGATCTAGAAGTGTTGATCAGGAGTTTGTTTGAGGAGCGTAAGTTCTTGAGGTTTTTGTAAGGTGTAATGATGGTAGAGAGTATTGGAGTGTTGTGGGGTTGGTGCAGGGACTTATGGACAATGGTAAGCTGGAGAAATTGAATATGGTTAAGAAATTCTAGCCAGTCCAGTTGTTTTAGGTTTAAACAGTGATGAGTTCTGAAGGGAGAGCCTGTTGCAAATCTAGCAATGTTATTATAGGATGTTGCCAGTTTGTTGAGGTTATTTTTTGAAAGGTTAGTATATAGGGGAAGCATAAAGTAGAGTTGAGATTAAGTGGGTTCTGGCTATAGTGGTCCTAGCTACTGGTGTAAGAAAGGGCTTGATTTTATAAAGGGATCCTAGTTTTTTGTTAACTGATTTTATTGTGCTGTTTATATGACTATCAAAGTTTAGGTTGTTGTCAATTGTTATTCCTAGGAGTTTAGTAGATGTGTCGGGGGTAATAACAGTTCCATCAGTAGATGTGAGTGTAAGGTGAATAGGGGTGGAGTTTCGGGTTGGTGTGAAGAGTAGCAATTTATTTTTTTTTTGGTTAAGCAGGTGGCATCGGTTTGAGAACCATTGTTCTACAGTGTTGAAAGCTTGTTGGGTAAGAGATTTAAGTTCAGTTTGAGAGGTGGCTGTACAGATAATAGTAGAGTCATCTGCATATTGAATGCAGATGGTATGTGGGATTGCTGATTGAAGGTCATTAATATAGATGGAAAATAGAAGTGGGCCTAAAATGGAACCCTGTGGAACACCGAGGGTAATAGGAAGGTTACTAGAGAGTTTGTTTTGCCAGAGTACAGGCTGTTGACGGTTTTCAAGGTAAGATTTGAACCAATTTATAGCTAGGGAATTAAGTGAAAGTGATTTCAGAATGTGTATTAGGAGTTGGTGATTAACCATATCAAAGGCTTTAGATAAATCAATAAAGACAGCAGAGGAAAAAATATTATTGTTACGGTTTTTGTTTATGCTGTCTGTGTAGGATAGTAGGGCAGTGGTAGTGCTGTGAAAAGGTCTAAAACCATGTTGGCAGTTGGCAAGGAGGTTGTTATGGAGAAGGTGGTTTAGAAGTTGCTTATGGATGCATTTTTCCATAATTTTTGCAAGAGGGGATAACAGAGCTATAGGACGAAAGTTAGAGTAGTCATTGGAGTGACTTCCTTTGTGTAGTGGGATAATATGGGAAATTTTCCAGATGGATGGGATAGTCCCCTCATATATGGTTCTGTTGATGAGTATGGAAATGGGGTAAGCAATGGCTTTAGCTCCTTTTTGAAGAAATTCTGCAGAGAGTTGGTCTGCTGATGGGGTGGTAGGTTTAAGTTTTTGGAGAAGGGAGCAAATGAAGGAAGTAGGTACTGGTTGTATATGAAATGGTGGGGGTGGGATAGTGGTAAAAGTAGGCAAATTTGATGTATCAGGAGATAAATGGCTAGCAAGTTCTTGGGTAGCATTTGTGAAGAAAGAATTGAAGGCATTAGCAGTTTGGGAGGGATTGTTAGGGTTGGAGCCAAGTGGGTTGGGAGTGATTAACTGACCTGGGTATAGGAGTTTGTTAATGCTAGTCCAAAACTTTTGTGGTTCCTTATGGTGGGAGTGCTGTAGGTAGAAGTTCTTTTTGTCTAACAGGATGGCTTGTTTTGTGTTGTTTCTATGTTGTTTAAAGATTTGGTGATCTGAAGGATTTTTAGTGGAACGCCATTTTGCCCAGAATTTGTTTCTAATTAGGATTTTTTGCCTAGTTATGTTTGTGAACCAGGGGGCTGGTTTAGATTTGTTTCTAACAGAGCGTAAGGGGGCATGATGTTCCAGGATGGTTAGGAACTTAGAATTAAAGTACTCTACTGCTTCATTGATTGGGAGAGATTTTAATGGTGACCAGTTACATTGTTTGAGTTCAGCCTGGAAAAGTTCTGGGTTAAATTGCTTTTTGGTGCGTAGTGTTCTGTATGAGAATGGGAAAGTTTGGTTGGTTTTATGTCTGATAATATAGGTTAGTGAATGGTCACTTAGGTCATCTGGGAGGGTACCTGTTTTGTATGTTTGATGGGGACTATTAGTAAGTATCCAGTCCAAGGTACTTTCTTTGTTGTTGGGTTTGTTAATTCTGGTAGGGGAGTCGATAGTTTGTGAGAAGCCATAAAGGTTGATATGGGTGGTAGGGTGTGTAGTATTACAGGTATTCCAGTCAATATTAAAGTCTCCAAGGACTATGGTTTCTTGTGGCAGATTTATGGAAAGCCAGTTAAGGATATTCTCGAGTGTGCTGATATTGTTTCCTGGAGGAAGGTATATACAGATAATATTTATATGTGTGTTGATTTGAAATTTAGTGATTAGTATTTCAGTACTGTTGTCAGAAGGTGGGTTATGATTTACAGTGCTAACTTGTAGCTCTGCTTTGTAGAGGATTGCTATTCCTCCTCCTTTTTTGGCAGTGCGGTCTAATCTGATGATATTATAGCCTGGTGGGGTCACTTCATTATCCTTAATAGTGGGTTTAAGCCAGGTTTCAGATAGGCATAGGATGTCAAATAGGTGGACATCTAAAAGGGCATGAAGTTGAGTAATTTTGTTACAAATGCTTCGTATATTAAGGTGAGCTATAGAGAGTGAGTTAGAAGGTTTGACAGATTTTAGTGTACTAGATTTATTTGGGTTGCTGTTTGTAGAGTTAATGTTATGGTTTGGGCCAGGGTTTGGGTGAATGTCCCCATCTAGTAGGGAGATGAGGAGTGCTATGTGTTTAGGGTTGAGAGGGTTATAGTAATAGTTAGTAATTTTTTTAGCATCATGGACAGTATACGTAATGTGAGTTAGTCTATGATATTTGGCTAGTAGGTAGGAGGGTTTGGATATGTATTTAAGGAGGTTGTGATGGTTAGTTAGAGGTGGTGTGGATGTGTGTTTGGTGGGGAGGAGAAGAGTAGAGTAAAGTGATTGTTCATAGGAGGTTAAGAAATAGGTAGTGGTTAGGAGAGGTATGAGAGAGAGTAGGAAAAATACTCGCAGTTGGTGTGGGATAATTGAAGTAGGCATAATAATGGTTTGAGAAGTGGGAGAAAAGTAGTTGATAGTCTTTTAAGCAGGTTAGAAGAATTGTAAATAGGTAGTGTGTTGTAACAAGGAGGGAGAAGTGGAGAGGTAACAGAGGATATTTCTTTGTTATTTATAGCACTTTGTGTAATGTGTATTTTTCTAGCTAGTTTCACTGTGTGTGAGGTATTAACTGGAAATTGTCCACTTTTATTAAGCATCTGTTGGGTTGTTTGTAATAACTTGTTGCAATTAAACTCTTTTTTCTAGAGGCTCCTTTAGCTGTTTAAAACTTTCATTTAAAGGCTCACTGCTGCTTTTCAGGTGTGAGAAACATTTTTATAGTTGGTGGCATTGCAGTTGCCCGCCCCTAGTGTAAATTTGATCTGGGACCCTCCTCCCAGTCTAGTGTCATTACCTCATTCTACCCAGTACAGGGAGAACATTTGAGAAGGCCAATCAGCTTAGTTTCTGCTACTCCTTTCTCTCTTTCCACTTAAAAAAAAAAAAAAAATTATCTGCTTTTACTGTATTTGTGTTTCTTCCAACTTTATTTTGCTTTTGCGTCATCTTAAAAGTACTCAGTTGTATTTATTACTGCTTGGTGTAACTCATTCTAATCCTTTTAGTTTAAGCACTTGGGCTTCAGACCAGTTGTTTTACATTAAGAAGGTTTGTGGCCTGCACTGTGGTGGCAGGACAGGTAGCTTACATCCTTCTAAGTTGGGAACTGTTGATTGAGGGCTCAGTGTCTGTTATTCTAAAAGTGTATTAGTTCTGGTTTAAGCACTTGGGCTTCAGGCCAGTTATTTTACATTAAGAAGGTTTGTGGTCTGCACTCATGTGGGAGGAGAGGCTGGATTCTGCCCTTCTGAGCTGGGAATTTCTGGTTACAGGCTTATAGTGCCTGCATATTTTAACTGTTTCTTACTGAAATTGGTACACCTTGTTTGCTGTAGCATAGACTAGATCCAGGCCTGCTGAATCTAGCTTTGTTTGTATGCTTGTTGTTTGTTTGCTTATTTCCCTGAAACGTTAATTTCACCTAAAACGCGGCTTTTCAGTGCTTCTGTGGATCCCTAGTGATATCTGCATTGCTTACTGTACTTATTTTCTCGTTTCACTTGAAAGAAAGTTACTGTTTGTCATTTTTGCATTTAAGTTACCTGTAACACATTGCATTTAAGTTACCTGGCACTTGCTCACTAAGTCAGCACTAAAAAATTAAAAGCACTACACCCTCACAAACTCCCCTTGAGTACCTTGTTCCCCATTGGCCCTTTTTTTCAATTATAAAGGAATTCCCGATACTATTCTAGCATGTCCAAAGGTCAGTTGTCAATCTCCTCTCCGGTCCAGCTGGTGAATTTGGGAATCTTGAGGCAATGTTACAACTGCCTCATGTACACAGACAACCCTCTCCTCCTCCCAACAAATTCCAACACATGTGAGAGATGTAACTATATAGCCAAACTGGAGGCTAAGCTCTCTCAACTCAGTACTGGCGTAACCAGTCAGGAGGAGAAGGAAACCACACTCACTACAATTCCAGTCTCACATAGACCTACCACGACAGCAAACCAAACACATAAACACACAAAAACATACTCGGAGGCTCTAAATAAAAATCTGCCTAAGCAGAAGAGACCTCCAAAGCAGACACCCAAGCAACCGCTACCCCAAAACAAAACACGTGCAACACATAGCTCACAAAGCCAGTGTGCCGAACATTCACAGCCCTTAAGGCTAAACAACACACCTGATACACTTGTAATAGGTGACTCTATCATCAGGCACACTGACGTCCTGCTCACCAGGCTGAACAAGGAGAAGGTCACGGTGAGCTGCCTGTTGGACACTAGGATCCGCCACATAACACAAGCACTCAGGTCACTCCAAGGCAAGTACAAATATGACTCAGTCATTGTCCATGCTGGTGTGAATGACCTGAGACGTACCTCCCTGGACTACATGAAAAGAGACATAGAGGAGCTCTCTGAGCATGTAGCCCAGGCCAGTATGACCCTGACCTTGAGTAGCATCTTACCCTCACCAAGAATGATGCCACAATATGAAGACAAGATGATCAATTTCAACAATTGGCTTAAGTATTGGTGTCATTCAAAGGGGATCCAATGCCTGTAAGCCTGGGATGACATGCTCGACAAGCCATGATGCTTCGCTAGGGATGGCTTGCACCTGTCACCCCTGGGCTTTTGGATATTGGCAAAGGCTCTTGCTACCCCCATAGTGCCTTTTTTAGGCAAGGCTCAAAAGACAAACCCACCTCCATAGGTATCACAAGGGATAAGAAACTAAGAGTAATGCTACTCAACGCCAGAAGTTTAAACCTCAAGATGCATGCACTCGAAACTCTCCTTAGCATGGAGAACATCGATATCTGTGCAGTAACAGAAACCTGGTTCAAGGCTCCCGAGAGCACCCCAGCACTACCAAGCTATATCTCATACCATGCTTTTCAGCCCCAAAACTTGGAACGAACCACAAAAGGAGGGGGAGTATCAATATTCATCAAAGATACCCACACCTCCAGATTGGTGGCACAGCACGAAGCATCAGAGACTATCCATGTGCAACTAACAGTGGGTAAAACTGCCTTCCGGTTTATAGCCTGCTACAGACCACCCTCCCAAACCCAGGAACCCCACTCGGCCTTCCTGAGAACACTGGAAAATATGAAGGTCTCTCCAAACACCATTATATTGGGTGACTTCAGCTACCCAAACATAGACTGGGAGCATTACTCTAGCTCCAACACTTTAGCCCAAAGGTTACTAGAATTTATAAACTCAAATGCTATGGAACAACTTGTTACCACTCCCACAAGAGGGGAAAACATACTGGACCTGATCATCACCAACATGGGGACTCTATGCTCTAGACCAGAAGTGTATCCCTCACTGGTAAGATCAGACCATAAACTAATCTCACTGGATATTCACATCCCAACCCCACCCCCTGTCCAGAAAACCACAGTGAAAAACTTCTCTAAAGCAAATTTCACACTCCTCAAAACCGAGGTGGAATCATTCAAAGCCCCCGGGCCTGTGGAAAATATGGCCCAGACTGCAGAATCCTTTATAAACGCATTCTATGAACAACTTCAGGAATGCATGGATCTGGCAATTCCAAGTAAAACCAAGACCCAATCCTCCAAATGCAGACGTCCTGTCTGGTGGACCCCAGCCATAAACAAACTATACAATAGAAGGAGGAAGCTACTACATGATAGAGCAAAATCCCAAAAAGGGAAGGCATCTCTGATCAGTATTAGCAGAAAAATACGGGCACTCATAAAATCGTCTAAGGCCAGCTTCGAGAGAAAAATTGCACAGGACACTAAGGATAATCACAAGGCTTTCTTTAGTTATGTTAGGAACCTGGGTGGGAATTTCCAGATATGCTCAGAATTAGTCCAAAATGACAAAAAATACACCGAATCCACAGACATTGCCAACATCCTAGCCCCCCCCCCCCCACCAAAAGGGCAAATATCTATCCCAGCAGAGTGCTGCCCCCCTGACATCTCAGATGCTCAGGTAAGAGCCGCCCTCTCCAAAGCAAAAAACACAGCATCAATGGGACCAGACGGTGTCCTGGGCTGCGTCCTACATAGGTTCATAGATTAGTACTAAGCTAACTGCTCTTGTGAGCCATTTTAAGCCTAGCCAATTATCCCTTGTGAGACTCAAACCCTGCACCTTGTGTTTGTAAGGCAAACACCTTAACCATTAGGCCACATGAACTCCAAGAAGAGCTAAACCCAAACATAAAACTACTGTTCAATCTCAGCCTTACTACAGGATATGTACCCAAAGAGTGGCGTACAGCAACAGTGGTCCCTCTCCACAAAGGTGGTGTCTCAACGGATCCTGGAAACTATCGCCCCATAAGCCTGACTAGCTTAGTCTGCAAAGCTATGGAAAGGATCATCATGGACCTCATAAATAAAGATATTGGTGACCTACAGATGCTGGATCCTACCCAGTTCGGCTTTGTTAAGGGCAGATCCTGCCTCTTAAACCTGGTCGATTTCTTTGAAACAGTCACCAAGGCCATTGACGAGGGGAAGGTGGTCCACACAGCCTACCTGGACCTCACAAAAGCCTTCGATACAATACCCCACTTGGGCATTATAGATAAGCTCACCAGCTTAAATATAAATACCTATGTCACTAGATGGGTTGCAAACTGGCTCAAGGACAGAACCCACAGGGTTAGAATTGCTGGAGCCATGTCAGACTCCAAACCAGTTACAAGTGGCGTCCCACAAGGCTCAGTCCTGGGACCTCTCTTGTTCGGTATATATTTCTCGGAGGTACAGGCCAACACAGAAGGACTGTGGCTGATCAAGTTCGCAGATGACTGCAAACGGGGCACCATAATCAACTCTCCAGCTGACACAAGCATCCTCCAAAAGGGCCTCATAGAAACAGACAACTGGTGCCAGAGCCATGGCCTCAAGCAAAACGCCAAAAAGTGTATAGTCATCCCCTTTGGCAAAAACAAAGTGCCCACAAATTACCACATAGGTGGTAATCCATTAAGTACAGAAGAAGTAATTAGGGACCTGGGGACCTAAGTTGATAGCAATCTCTCATTTGACAACCACGTGGCTAAAGTGGTTAGAAGAACATTTTATATAGCCCACCTAATCATGAAGGGATTCACATCTAGATCAGGGGAGGTCATCGTGCCTCTTTACTCATCCCTCATCAGGCCCATAATTGAGTACAATGCCCCTTTTGGGATGTACCTCACCAGACACCTGCAGCAACTGGAAAGACCCCAAAAGTACCTCACCAAGAGGATCAAAGGGCTCAAACAGATGCCATATGCTGCCCGGTTAAAGAAACTCCAGCTCTACTCAGTGGCATACCGCCTGCTCAGAGGCGATCTGTGCCTGACGTATAAAGCCATGTCCAATCCAGAATTAATGGACATGCTGCACCTCAAAAAATCCAAATCCCATCGAGCTATGCGCTCGAGAGACTTGAACCTCAGCACTGAAATAAATAGGACATGCTGGAGGGACAGATTCATAACCCAGAGGCTCCCTTCACTCTGGAATAAAATCCCAGTCCAGGTTAGGCAGAGTCCCTCATTGACTCTCTTCAAGAGAAATCTTGATGAGTGGATGGGAGATCGTAGGTTTATCCCGGGTATCACTTCTGTGTCACTGTTAGACAGAGGCACAGTATACTAACCTCGAAAAAGGGCATAGCAAAATTAATTTAAAATGGGTGGCGAAAGCCAAACACACTCTGGCTAGGCTTATAAATGCCCTAGGGCAGATAGCCTAGTATGAACCTATAAACCTATGAACCTATGATAATTTCTTCATTTAAACTGTAGTAAATTGCTTACTATCTTTCTAACAAGCAGTTGCTACAGTTTATATTAAGCATGAAGCACTGTGGTGCTCAGGTTCAACTGCATAAAAGAAGAATTAAAATCTTTTTTTTTTTGTTTGAACTGTAGCAAACCATTGTTACAGTTTCTACCACAGATTGTGCTAGAGTGATCAGATTTGACTGCAAATACAATACCAGCAATTATTTCTAAATGTTGGTATGCGCTAAAGATAGAGATCAGGATTAGACAATTGCACCTCCTAATACTTTGAGCAGTAGGTTTCTGCCTCCTTCACCCCAACCTAGCTAGACTGCTGCTAAGCTGTCCCCACAAACTTGCTTTAGTAGGAAATAAGATGGAAGTGAAATGAGAAGTATCGTGCATTAAACATTTGTAAAAAAGGTAAGGCATTTTTTAAAGTGATGTTATTGTATAGCAGTAATCAGTCATGTTTGGATGTGGATTATTGAAGTTTACCCATAGCTGCATTTGTTTAGTCACTTAGGTATTACCCTAATGAATAAAGCACACTGGACATAGTTAAACCCTGATTTATTCACATCAGAACATGAGTTATTGCTTAGGCAGTTGCTCACCTTGAACCCTGAATTTACTCCTGATCTGTGTGTATAGACCATTACTTCACCTTAATTTCATAGATTTACTCATCAATGCTTCACACTGAATTTATATAAGCCACCTGCATTGCCAAGCCCAATTAGCATTTTTTCCCTCACTAGAGCTTTACCCTGTACAATCACACACAACAGTTTCCTCGTGCTTCTTTAAGAGTATGATTAACATGAATATAATTCCCACCTGCACCCACCAAATTATAAGTGATGGATAGGGGGTTTGATCTCCCAATCCACACTGCTGATGCTAGTTTATAAGCAAAGTGTGACTGGCCATAGGACCATATGATAAATGTGCACTGCTGCCTCAGATAATATCCACCACCTGTCACACACAAATCAGATTTACACTGTACAGCTATAGATCTCATGTGCAATATTTACAGGCACGGGTATACAGATCTCTCCAGTACTAGTCTCTCCTTTATTGTCTTTATGGTATTCTGCCACCAGCTAGATATTTAGCAACAATTAATGTTTACCTTTAATATAACTGTTAAATATTTATAAGACACAAATAGCCTGAGTAGTAATTATCTGAAAGCCAAAATGCAATAGTTATTAGTGCAGCATTCCAGTGTACCTACCTTTAAACTAATAACAACATCAACAGCCACAGACATTTACAATTGAATAATAGCATTTTTACTTGAAACAATAAAATTATAAATTCAAGTTTGTAAGCAGCTTTAAACCTATACAAAGAAAATGCAAAAATAAATGTGTTTAAACAGATAGATGGTGTAAAAAATTATTATAAATAATAGCTTATCTAGACCAATGTCTGCCAGTATCTGAAACGGTATACTAAATTAGTACATAACACTAACTTAGATATCCAAAATGCAGCTACATCATATCTAAGCAGAACACGGCCTACTTTCAGTTTTGTCCAGAAAAGCAGTCAATCTACATATTTCAAAAGTCTCTGTTCTCTCTCTCTCTCTCTCTCTCTCTTTCTCTCTCTACCCCTATCTAGCTGCTTCTCTTCTTAAAATAACCCAATGCACTATTTCCTGCCTGGTTTAAAGTCTGGATTATGCTTTTTCCAGTTTCCATAATCTCATAACTACAAGCTATTGTCCAAATAAGGTAATGAGCTTTTTAGCTGAAAACACTACAAACATATGTACATATGTAAAGTCAAATCAATTGCAAATCATTGTATTGTATTTCCACTGAAAGTACTCACTTACTTGCATTTTTTCAATTTATATATCTTTAATTTTATACAAATTATACATTATATGTGTTGTAAGATTTACAATAGTCATAGTATTTTATGAAGAAATCATATTTGCTTTAGATTAAAACAATTTCTTTGCAAAGAGTATGCCAGCAGAACTCCTTATCTGATTTAGTACTTCCTGCATGCTGTACCTTACAACTGTATACCTAAGATATTGGCTATATTTACCTCAGGAGGAAAATAGTCTACAACCTGAAACTCTTCTGTAATCATCCTTTACCTAAAAAAATCAGCATAAACTCTGGAACCCTTTTAGTCAGTCCTGTGCTCAGTACATTCCTCTGTTCTCCATTTGCTCCTATCTGGGCAATTATCTATGGCCCCTGAGATGTTCAAACATAGTAATAAATGCCTCTGTGTTCAGCTGTGGATACCTATATGACAGCAAGATTACACTAATGACTAGCACATGTTAGGTTGGGCAGTTTCATCAGATGAATAAAATAATTTCTTACACTTTGCTTTCTGGACTAGGTCATCACTATTCCACTTTCACATGTGAAAGCAATTGGCACACTGTCACATAATTTCAATGATCACTCTCCTACTTTTAGTATCTTGAGAAACTCTGTTGAAAAAGTAATAACTGGGCTATTGTATGCCAGAGTCTATCCTCCTAATTGCAGAGAAGTATCTAAAACCTATTTAGATCATAGTTGATCGGACTCCTTTCCTTATCATGTTCTGCTCTGATATAGCTTCCATGGTGTACTGATCTACTTTAAGTCTGTGTTATGGGAAGACCTAGATGTTATTGTTTTTCACAGAGAAGACATAGTCAATAAGATGGACAACAAACAGATAATGGATAAATTCAAAAACAGCCAAGAGAAGGCCTTGAGTGTACATCTTACATTGTTACTTGGTCTGTTTCTGCAACAAGTGTTTGGCAACTCCTGCACATTGTAAAACTGGCATTTATGTATAGCTTTCAACATTGCTCCATATAATTCTTATTCTCTGTATATTCCGTTCTCCCTTATAACAGCAGAAATGTTATTCTGAACATTACTGTATAAATGTTATTCTGTACTTGTGTATTTACTGTGATGACCACAATATCTGGTGTCCTCTCTCCTTGGATGTCATGTGTAAAAAGTCTGCTGGATCAATGGAACTACCTAGGCACCAGATACAATAATTACGTAACTAAAAATACACATCATGAATTCACTGAGATCCCTAGTGGGAGAAAGGCCTTGCTCCTATGATGTAGTATTTTGTAATTCAGAGACAAATTAGCCACAATGAGGAAAAGTCTCATTATGGGCTAATATGCATGTCTATGAAATGTGTTGCCCATGCCCCTCCCAGTGCTCCATTCCAAAGGAAAAAAAGACTTTACTGTAGCAAGCCCATTGCTACATTTGTAGCAATGAGCTTACTACAAATTTCACACCCCCTACCACTACCCAATCCGCTTACTATATTGGGATCTACAACCTCCCACCACCTTTTCCCAATAAGCTTATTAGTTAGACCCACAAGACCCCAGCTCGTCCATTTAAGAGCAAAAAAAGGACTTTAGCTTCCTACATAAAGATCCATGTCAATAGACAAAAGAAAAAAAAAGAACAGAACTTTCCTGTAGTAAACTGATTGCAATATTTGCAGCAATCGGCTAAATACAGACATGCCACCTCTCTCAATCTTCCATTGACATGCAAAAAAAAAAAAAACTTTTATTTTTTTAAACTATAGCAAACCAATATTGGCTTGTTGCAGCTTAACACACAGGAAGCTATGAAGTACATTTCAAAAATGCCAGTACAGAAAGAATGCAGAAACTGTTCTTCCTCCCTATCATGTCCTCAAATCATTGCACCTGAGGCAACTTCCCCCTTCACCACCCCTTGCTATGCTACTGATATTGCCTACCACAAAGTGCAGAGCATCTCTTCACGTGCTAGGTAGTTGTGTTGGCAGCCACAAAAATGCCCCCCCCCCAAGTCAGTCTCACACATACAGGCGCACAATACAACACACATACATACACACACACACACACACACACACACACACACACACACACACACACACACACACACACAAACACACACACACCATGTAATCCTTACCTATCCATGTTGTCAGATCATCCATGATATCTCCTTTATCCCTGCCCTGGTAATTCACAGATGATTACAGTTCATTCATTACTGCTAGACATTATAGTTGTACATTTCATGTCTTTAAGTAAATGCATGCTGGGGCACGACCTTAAGAGGTTGGATAGTATGCCTAGCATGCCCCATCCCTCTTCCTTGTTCAGCACAACATGTTGCAGGCATTGCATAATGCATGAGATCCTCAATATATTTAAATAAAAACACCTGCTTAATTAACTTATCAGTTAATTCATTGAGCTAATGCAGAGGATTTGTGTATTAAGGGCACATGGTATAAATCCTTTTTCCTTCTCTTCTTTCTTTTTTTTTTCTTATGAACAGTCCATGGTGATTAGTGGTTCCCTGCACCTTTTACTTAATTGCCTTTGCAGCACTACATGATGTGTTTTCCTGGTGGTTAGTGTTTCCCCAACCCCCGATCCCTTTAGTGATTAAGTGCCATTAAGGGATGAGTGTTATAGGGTAACCCCTGTTGGTTGGTGTTCCCCCCACATCCTGGTATTAAAGTTATTCCTGGTGGCTAGTGGTCCCCCCATTCAATGTTGTAGACTATGTTCTTTAGTCTAGGGGTGTGAGGAGGTATGGCAGCCACCCCAAGCCACAGTGATGCACACATACACAACAAATGCGAACACAATCACCCTACTCACCTGATCCACTCACACACACAACAATTCATCCATTCACACACACAGACACACTCCTACCTCACCACCCCCCTTACACTATCTCCCAGATATAGAAAGACACACATACACATACATACACACCCACACACACACATGCAGACCCTTGCATACACTCACTCACACACTTCCCAATTTACAGGACTTACCTCTTCCACGATGGCTGAATGCAGCCATTTGTTGTGTTCACTTCTGCAGTGTAGGAGGAGTGACTGTGCTGCTTTACATGGCAGGTGATTCTATGTATCATCCAGCATGTAGATGCCTTCCTAAATGTGGCTCTGGGCCAGAGAGCACATGACTAATTAGCATATGCCTCTTCCCTGGACTGCCTCATTAGCATGTAGCATGGCCGCAGAGAAAGCCCAGTGTGATGCTGCATGACTTCAAGCAAAAGCGCCACATTTGCGCTGTCTCTGAATTCCAAATGATTACAGCGAGGTGTACAGCTTTTGGTCATACCTCTCAAGTGTACCTCATTGCAACGAGCATCCCTTATTTTTGGGTCTTAAAACGTTCACATTCCTCAAAGTTCCAAATTGAAAACATCTGTCACATGTTCAGTATTAGGATTTTTTTTTAAATGATATCCATGATAAAGGGGGAAAGAATCATATTAATCATGAAAAGAGCTTTTTATAAGTAATTTTATCATCCTATGAGCTTCCTAGGTGAAACTGTTAGTAAATTATTAAGTGTTCCACATTTTGCACATTTCTTCCAAATTGCAAGACAAAATGTTGCGTATTTTGGAGATGAAAGGTCTGGAGACTGGAGCTATACTTGTGGTTACCTTTATGAACTCCTAATCCAGATCACTCCTTAAAAAGGGAATGTATTCTCGTTTCTGGTTTACAAGATGACTAAAACCACCTGTACAAATTCACATGCAAATGCATAAATAAAGCAGCATAGAAATATACAAATACGTCTAAACTTATTTTCTTTCATTGTGGTATTTATATATGGCAGCTTCTTTATAGTAGTTTTATAAAAACACAGAAAAAAATTAAATAAGTGGAAAATAAAAACGTGCGTTGTGAGTGCCCTCTTGTGGTCAAAGAAGTAAGTACAGAGAATTTGTATAATAAAAGTGGAAAAGAAAAATTCTGCTTTACAGCTGTTACTTTAAACCTGTATTAACTTTCTGGCATCTATCATGAAAGCATACTCCACCCTCTGTTTGCAGAATACAGTATGGGGCTGCAGCATTGATTGTGGCATCCATGTAACCTCAGTCTTGTATCGACAAAATAAAATAACTGGAGGACTTCATTTTTGTGTGTGTGTGTGTGTGTGTGTGTGTGTGTGTGTGTGTGTGTGTGTGTGTGTGTGTGTGTGTGTGTGTGTGTCTGTGTCTGTGTGTGTGCTTGTGTGAATAACACAAATTCATAATAATTAGGGACAATCAGGGACACTTTTAAAATATTAGTACGACTGACTTGAGATCTTGAAAGAATAAGAGAATGTGAATTAATATATATTTTCTGAAGTAAAAGAAGTCTATAACTCTTAATTAGTACCGAGTCGAAAATTATTATTTTCTCCAAAAATCACCAGTTTTAGGATAGATTAAGAGGGACAGAGCTAAAACTTGAGTCAAAATCAGGGAGGTATGCATTGGGGTATTTATTTAAGACAGCTTCTTTACAACACTTTCATTAAAAACATCTGAAATAAGTAGAAAAGGAAACCTTGTGTTAAGAGCACGCTCTTGTGGTCGAAGAAACCAATATGGAGAATTTGTATAAGCCAGAAAAGAACAATGCTTGTTTTTTACAGCTGTTACTTTTAAATGTGTAATAACTTTCTGGCATATACCATGAAAGTATCACGCATCATCTGTCTTGCAGAATACAGTATATGGCTGCAGCACTGATTATGGCATTCCTGTAATCTCACTTTTGTGTTGACAAGAATTCATCATTTAATAATGATCTGCTTAAATCCTTAAATGGAAAATGGATAATTCTCCTTGAAAGGTAACCAACCAATATTTTCTAAAAATTGCCACAAGTCTTTACAAACGTATAAAAGCTTACCTAAACTACTTTTTAATGACTTTTTAACAACCTTAGTGATAAAATAAGTTTTGTTCCTTGTGGCATCAACAATTGGCCTCATAGGTGGATCACATATACATTTATGCAATTTTGAGATACAAAAAATACTAGCAATCACTGGCTGATCGTTGTACATATAATTGAAGTCACCCCACCCACACTTATTTTATTCTGTGATAACATATCATGTAGAAGATAATCAGTTTTACTATGGCTAATATTTATTTCATTTTTTGAAACTTCTACACACGTTTCATCCACTAATAAAACATTCATCTTGTTAATATAATCCATGTTTGTCATAACCACCAAACCACACCCTTGTCTGGTTTCATTACATGCAAAGTCCTGTCTCTATATAAGTACATACAGAATAAAATAGGGCATACATTTGTTTTTATGGTCATAGAACAGGTAAATCAAGACCCCAGAGGATTTTTTTATGAAAGAGCATTTAGAAAAAAGTGAATTAAAGTGACAATTGCAGTAAAATGCATTATGTACCCCATGGTTAAATGAATCCTGTTCTATTAGTTCTGTACTGAAATTAAAACATTATGCTTGAGAAAAACTTACTTAGTAGTTCTCCACAGTGGTATATTATAGTAATAGTTATACATGAGAAACAACAAGGATACCTAAAAAGTGGAAGCTATTTCTGCTGTATTTACAATTTTTCTGCTTTATCTTTTGATGCCTGTTTGCTTGCCTTTTCTGATCGTGGTACTTAATGGATAGCACTTCAATTTTTATATTTTAGATATAGTTAAAAAAAAAAAAAAAAAAAAAAAACTTTTAACAGTGCAAATTTTAAACATTTTTATAATTCTGTCATTTTTTTAAGTAAATTGTATGCTTGATTTTTAGCTGAGTTTGTATTAATAATCATGTTCTCTGGAAAGGGGGTTTAGTAATTATTGTCATGTGGTTTTTGATTATTTAAGTGAACCTGTTGGGAGGGTGTATTGGTTTTGAAGAAGTTCCATTTGTAAATGTAAGGAACGAAAACACTTAATTCTTTTTTGTTTTCTGTAAAAAAGTATTCATAAATCCAGAGTCTGAAGTTTATTTCCAAACACAAAACATTAGAACATCAAGTCCATTGGAGTACAGAGGGTTTTGTGATTATTTAGCTTATCATTCCTGTGGTTCATTTTCACGATTGTGAATACTGAGAGCTTTCCTGCACTGCCTTATCTGTACAAAGTTTATTTCTACTTATGTGATCCTTATATGTGTTATCATTATTTTGTCTTTCAGTAAATTATATGCCCACTTGATGTAGGCCACCATTTCCAGAAGCAGAGAATGACCTCATTATTGCAGCTTTAAGGCAACATCATGCAGTCCTTATGTCTAGGGAGTGAGCCAATATGTCACAATGTGCGGCCTTTTGGGAAAAATTGGTCCAAAATGTAAATGCAGCTGGTCAACAAAATTGCAATTATGAGCAGGTGCGACACAGAGCCATGGACATGATTCATGCTGCAAGGAGGCATGCTGTTGAAGTGACACATGATCATCAGGTCACCGGTAGTGGGCCTGCAGCAGAACAACCACTTACCACCACCAAGGAATACCTGCCAAATATTGCCAGTCAGGAAACCTCC